>NW_028258320.1:51576893-51728409 GCF_053883595.1 Heterocephalus glaber | reverse complement strand
AGCACCCAGAAGGAAGCTTCCCCACCACCATCCCAAGCTCCTAGGGAAGAGAAGCTGAGCTGGTCCCAGCACCCGGAAGGAAGCTCCCCCACTGCCATCCCAAGCTCCTAGGGCAGGAAGGTGAGCCACATGGGCGCCAGAAGCACCCCACCCCGTGGAAATAAGAAAACACATAAACAAGCCTCAAAAACAGAGTTGCAGATCAGCTACAGCAACCCCAAAGGGAAACGAGATGGAACACTCTGATACTCAACCACCTGGACTCTCTGAACTGGCAACAAAAGAGGATCTGGGAAAAATGAAATCAAAAATAATTACTCAGATAACAGCAAAGATTTTGCTCATGGTGCAAGACATGATTAATAAATCTAGAGAGGACACAGATTAAAAAAATAGAGGATCTGAGGAACATGATGGAATGCCAACATAGGAAACAAATGGAATCCATAAAACAGATACAAACAGATTTCCAAGACATTAAAAACTCCACGGAAAGTCTGCACAGCAGAATGAACCAATGTGAGGACAGAATTTCACATATAGAAGACAAGATTGCAATTAGTGAGGAGGAAAAGAAAAATTGCTTTAAAATTGTAAGGGAACATGAGAAATCAATCCAGCAGCTGCTAGATGATGCAAAGAAGAATAACATAAGACTGATTGGAGTCAATGAAGAAAGAGGAGAGAGTGCAGATGACATAAAAAACTGTTCACAGAAGTGATGGCAGAAAACTTCCCAAGGAGGGGAAAAGAACTTGACATACAGATAAGTGAGGCATATAGGACTCCAGCTAGGCTTGATCAAAAAAAATCTACCCATAGGCATATAATACTTAGGATTCCAGAAATCCAACAGAAGAACAAAATTCTACAAGCAGTGAGAGAAAAGAAACAAATCACATACAAAGGAAAGCCCATCAGAATCACAGCAGACTTCTCAATGCAAACCCTCAAGGCAAGAAGAGCTTGGAGTGATGTATTTCAAGTCCTAAAGAAAAACAGCCTCCAACCCAGATTGATGTACCCTGCAAAACTATCTTTCAAAATGGATGGAGAAATAAGATACTTTCATGATAAAGTTTCAGGAACTTCATGAATATCAAACCGGCACTCCAAAAAATTTTAGACAATATCTTAGGAAAAGACAATGAGGATCACAACCCCAGGAAACCCAGCAGAATGAATCCACTGGGCGTGACAAATTAAACCCAAAGGGGGAGAATCCAACAAAAAGAAAACGTCATGACAAGGCTTTTAAAACTTTTAACTTCATCTCCCTAATGAGTGTATAGTTCAATCTTATTATTGTACTGATTAGTATTTTTCTGATTCTAGATTTGCACACCATTCCTTGTGCTATACTGGCTATTTATCATCTTCTCATGTCTACTTTTTAATTGGGTTGTCTATTAATGAGGTCTTAGAATTCTTTATATATTTTGGTCAGAGGTTATATGCATTGTAAATATGGTCTGTTTAAGGACAACTTTTCATTTTAATGATGTCATTTAAAGTTCTAAATTTTGATGGAATCTCATTTATCAATTTTTTTCTTTTATACATCATGTCTTTTGTATCCTAGGGAGTTCTTGCCTACCCTGAATTCATAAACATTTTCCCTTATAATTTCTTCTTAAAGTTTTTTATTTTTAGGCTTTCTTATTTAGGTTCATAGATCCCTTCAAGTTATTTTCATGTATGGAGAAAAAGGGTTGAGGTTAATTTTTTATATACGGATACCAGGTGTTCTAGAGCCATTTGCTGAAAACACTATCTCTTCCTCAGCTCTTGAATTGAGTTTATATTCTATAAAATGCTAATGTTAAATAATCTTTCAAAACTCAATAATCTTTCAAAAGTGTGGTTCTATTTCTAGATTCTCTGTTTTATTCAAATGATCTATATGTCTTTTCTTATACCAACACTGCCTTGATTACTGTAGCTTTAGAAGAAGTCTTCAAATTAGGTACTAAATGTTTTCCAACACTGTTTTTGTTTTTGTTTTTGTTTTTAACTTTTCTAGGTCCTTTGTACTCCTACATAACTTTTAAATTTCAATATCCAATTCTTCATTTATAGCAAGTATACACAGACCTGAATTTTTATATATACCTTGTGTTTTCTAATCCTGCTAAATTCAAGTACAAGTTCTAGGGGCTCCTAGAGATTTCTTGGTATTTTCTCTGTAGATGATCATTTCATCTACATATAAAGATTTTGCATCTACCTTGCCAATCCTATCCTAATTGTGTCATTTTATTGCCAGACTATTTTTGGTGGGGCCTAGGTTTCAAAGTTTAATGGACAGATAAAGAGTAAGCATATCTGCCCTTGTTCTCCACCTTAAGGAGAAAGCATTGGATCTTCTCCATTCATATAAGGCGTTCTTGCTGGAAGTATGGAGTACATGTCTTTAACCTGTTGAGAAGGTTCTGTTCTACTTCTAGTCTCCTGATAGCTTTTACCATGAACAGCTGTAGAATTTAGTCCAATACTTTTTCTCCAACTAGTGACAGGATCATATGGCTTTTTCCTTTCCTCTGTTAAAATGATGACTTTTGGGGGTGGATCTTCCAAAGCTGAACCAACACTGCCATCCCTATAACAAAACCACTTTCTACATCCTGCCAGATCTGACTTCTAATAGTTTGGTTTGTTAAACAAATTTCTATCTATGTTCATACTTTTTTCTTCTGTTGTCTTTGTCCAGTTTTAGGATTGGAGCAATGTTGAGTTCCTAAAATGAGGGGAGAAGTGTTCCTTCTTTTTTCTGCTTTGTTTGATAAAATTTATCAGTTAAAATGTTTATGAGCCTGCTGTTGTCATATAGATAGGTTTTCAAGCTAGGAATATACTTTCTTTAATAGGTGCTATTCAAATTTTATATTTCCTCCAGAGTTAGTTTCATTAATTTGTCTTCCAAGGTACTTCTTAGAAGTTGTCAAATTTATTTCAAAAAAGATTTTTGTAATATGCTTTCTATATCCTTTTAAATTCTGTAAAATCTGTGGTAATGTCTCCTAGATCTTAATATTGTAATTCAAAAAAATGTATAACTTATATTGTGTAACAGAAAGAAAAGGTCTAAAAGAGCAGGGGAATTGGGAGGGGTAGGGGAATGGAAAGAAGGGAAAGGGAAAAATATGAGAAAAGGAAAAAAATGGAAACAAGGTCTTTGCAAATAGGGAAGGGTGGAGGGTGTGAAGGGAGGGCAAGGGAAGGGCAAAAAAAATAAGAACCAAGAAACTCTTGTGATGGTACAAGAGCCCAATGATGAATGTAACTGTATTTTATACCTAAAATGTACCAATAAAGTTAATGGGGAAAAAAAATAAAAAAATTAAAATAAAAATAAAAATAAATAAAAAATAAAGCTAAACACTGCTGGCATACAATGGCAAAGGATAAACACTCCCAATCCAAAAGAGAGACAGAGGAGAATAGAAGGAATGGGACCAAAGCAAGACTAAAACTTAACAGGGCAAACATTAAATCCTGTAATTCTATGTCCAGTACCTGGGGCAAGTTGTGGCAATGGATATGAACTCCAAAAGGCTTGGACAACCCCATGCTAAGGAATTTTCAGTTGCAATCCTAATGGCCTCTCTCTTGGACTGACTCAATTCACTGCATGTGGCTTTCCTCAGCAGATGTTCCACATTCCTGGTTCCTGCAACTGCCTGGGTTCTCCAATGCTCTCATAGCTTCATGCACTGCCTTCTTGGGAACACACTGCCTGGCCTCCCTGGCCTTCTTCTGAAATCTGGATACAAGTCTCTGAGACCCAACCACTTTACATTCTTCATGTCTGTAAAACCAGAACTACATGAATGATGCCAAGGTCTGCCACCACCTTGGACAGTAACTAAGCCTCCTTGAGTCATGGCTGCAAGAGGCCTCTGAGTGTCTGGATGGCTGCACACTGTGAAACAAATCCCTGTGAACCAATTCTCTTGTCTGTCCTTTTTAAGAAGGATGCCCTGGGGCTGTCTTCTCAAAGCAAAGTCTTTTATCTTTGTATTCTAGAGCCTGTGGAGAGCAAGATATTCCTAATTCCTAATGTCCTGATAGCTTCTTTTTAATGCTAATTTTTTCAGCAAGCTCTCCTTTGCTTCAACTTTGTAGGCCCCAATTTTACAGAAGTTTCCTTCCTGGTGAAACTCAAAGCCTTTCAAATAACTCAGCTGGGTGGGGCATAGTGGCATACACCTGTAATCCCAGCACTCAGGAAGTTGAAGCAGGAGGATTGCCACAAGTTTGAGGCCAGCCTGGGCTATATAGTGTGTTCACAGTAAGCCTGAATTACATAGTGAGACCCTGTTTCAAAAAACAAAACAAAATAAAAATCATTCAGCTTTGTCATTTGCTCTTGATTCTCAAAGTCACCAACAATAGCTATAACACAGCCTGAATGTTGACTGCCATGAAATTTCCTTTTCCAGATTAATTAGTCTACCACCCTTAATCTCATTCTCCTAAAAGTCTCAGAACATGAGAAAAATGTAGACAAATTTTCTGCCTGAGCATAACACACGTGGCCCAGAGTCCAACTGCCAATGGAATCCTTGTTCCCAATTGAAACCTCCTGAGCTTGGACGTCTCCGTGTGATTTTTTATCAATATTCTCATCTTCTGAGCTCCAGCAAGAGTCTCCCATCAAACACTGTTTATAGCATTCCAGGGCTGCTTCTCCAGCCAGCGTCTCCAAACCTTTCCAAAGTCCTCCCACAAACTACTTCCAAAAGTGTTCCCAAAATAGGCAAGTACAGTCAGAGCAAAGACCACACTTCTCTGGTACCAAAATCTGTCTTAATTATTTTCCTTATCACTGGGACAAAATACTTGACACTGAAACCTAAAGGAGGAGAGATTTATTTTGGCTGATGTTTTAGAAGGTTCAGTTCTTACATAGTCAGCAGCATGGTGGAAGGACCTGGGCAGACAAAAGCTGCTCATCTCATGGCAGCCAAGAAGCAGAAAGTGAAGGAAGAAGCTAGGGGAGAGATATCTCCATCCAGGCCACACCTCTAATGACTCACTTCTTTGGAGCAGACCCCACCTCCTAACAGCACAACAACCACAGCACCCCAATAATCTAATCACTTTCCAAACCCCACCTGTGAGTGAATGAGACTTTGGGGGGACACTGAAATATAAACTATAACAGGATCTATTCTTTGTTTTATTTTGGTTTTTTTGGTACCAGGGATCGAACTTGCACTTGTGAGGCAGGCGAGGAAACCACTGAGCTAAACCCCCAGCCCTACAGGATCTATTATTGAGTGTTCTGAAAATAACTGACTTTGAAAAGGAGGCCTGTGTGAACGTATGGGTATGTTATCAGCAGTGCAGAAAAATTGTGTTCCTGAACAAGCAGCTGAAAGATGAGCTTTCTCATTCCTTGCCCCAAAGGTTGGTTTAGGGCACTCTTTTGTGGGCAAGGACAAGGCCTAGGCTGCCTCTAGCCATAGACAGACCCCCCACACCCCGTGCCCTGTGGACAATAAAAGGCACACATGAGGCCTCCCAATGCCCAGGCAGCTCTGGAGCTCCAGAGGCTCAGGGCCTTAGTGAATAATTGAGCATCCTAAATAAAATATTAGAAATTCCAAGACCAAATTTGCCATTTTCTCCTGATATAAAGATGATTAGAAGAGGTTGAACCTAGCTGAGTCCAAAGTGCCACGTGGCCTGGGCTACCTGCCCAAGTGTCAGAAGGTGCAGTTGGGCCTCACATTGCAGAAATCAAGGACACTGAACTTGTCCATGTCTGATGCAGAGGGCTGTTAAACAGGGCCAGACTTGAGCTATTCTTTGTAACCAGCACAGAGAATGTTGTAACCTGACAATGCACAAGAGAAATGCCAAGTGAAGACCCTGCCTTTTTCCAGCTGTACCCAGGAGGATGGGAGGGTGGGAGAGTGGTCCACCCACAATTAGGTGCAGTTTAGATCGTGGGCTAGAACTTTTCAGGTAACATTGGAGCCATCCACAGGGATATGGACCTCAGGGTCTCAGAGCCACTCCACAGTTTGAGACATCCAGTTTTACTCGCAGCATCCTTTGAAGGTCTCTGCTCAGCCCCAGTAAAGGGCCAGTCCACAGACCAAAAGTCCACTTTGGCCTGGTCCTACTGTCATATACCTGAGCCACCAGGAGTCAAAAGGCTTTTGCTTAACAGTCCCTGTTCTCCCAGAAGTGCACTCAGCAGCAGGCAGGTTCAGAAGCATGCCTGAGAAGCCATTGAAAGCCAGACTCTAAAATGTCTTTTCTCATTTAAACACAAAAATGTCTTCCTCTGAATGAACCCTGCCTCCTAGTCCTGGCCTCCAACCACTAGGGTTGGATGTTTCAGTTAAAAATAAACCTTTAAAAGCACATGGTCTGAGCTGGTGTTGAGAGCAGCATAATGCTCAGCTCAGTGGCTCTGGCAGCACTAGAAGCAGGTGCCAGCAAATTTCTTTCTTATTCTTTAACAACAGAAGGTTTGTTAAAAATTCCTGTACTTTAACAAAAGCCAAGGGTGCCTGCCACTGAAAGATGATCAAAGGAAGAAGAACGCACCCACATTGTGGATTGTACCTGACAATGACCACTCAATTTTATTTTGAAGCATGTATCAAAAGCCCACCAGTTCTGACATCGAAGGGAATGCATGCAAAACTGCAAAGAACATCTCTGAGCACACTCAACGCTGACCCAGGACATGGCCACAGAGGCTGCCTTTGAGGCCCATCTGCAGGCCAGTCTTGCTCTGGGGGATTTTGAGATCTGATCTCATCACAAGCAGGCTAGAGAAAGAGGTGCTTTGTGGGACGGCTTCAGGGAGAGCACACCACTGTGTGTTATCATCTGGAGGCCCAGGTGGCATTCATAATTGACACTTGGATGAAAGAACAGACTGTGTTGGCAAGTCACATGCCTGGTGCTGCACTCTGTCTCTGACCTACCTCAAAATTGAATGTGGGGGAACAATGGCTGTGCTTTGGATCTGGTTGTTAAGAGATGCCAGGCCCTGAAGCCAAGTTTCCCTTCACTAAGGACACAGGCCAGGTATTCACTGCCCTTTTATTTGTTTAAATTTTTCATTAACTTTCTCTGGCTGCCTGACACCATTTTGTGGAAATTAGGGTAATTTTTCTTCCAAGCTTATGCTCACTTGGACTGAAGGGCTTGTCTTAACAGCTGCAGAAGATGCCAGCAGGCTCTCCTCTGCCATGAGTTAGTTTCTCCAGGAGACATGCATTACCAGCTAGGGCACAACATGGAGTTAGGGGAGAGGAAGGAAGTATTCCACCTCTTCCCTGAGACACCAGCCTGGATCCAGTGGACCAGGCAACCAAGCCCCCGGTGACTCTCGCACCTCCCATGATAAGAGGCCTGAGACCTTGGCCAGCACTACAGCACACTTGCCCTGCCTCAGACACCTGTGTCACCTCTTTCCTCTCCAGCCTCATTGCCACTTGGGGGTGGGATGGCCAGCTGTGGAGTGTCTGTATCTGTATCTGGAGGAAGGAACTTGGCCCACTCATGACTTGTTACCTCATCAGCCAGCCACCCACTGCACTGGAGTCAGATCTAGCACCTTACTGCCCCTGAGTCTCTGCCTGCCTGGAAACCCTGTTCATCCTCACCTCTGTGGGCCATATAGTCCCTGCTTTGCTGCAGGAGCAAGCACAATCCTTCCCTGCCCTAGGTGCCAGCTCTCCACCCCTGGTGTTATTACAGGCAGCTGAGTTAGAAATTAATAGGCAGTCAGACAGGGCCAGGCCCTCAGGAGAGTCAGTGTAGAAGATGAGAACACATCACAACTATGGCTGGAGATGCATCTGTTGAAGGCCAGGCCTCAAGACAAAGATGCAATGACCAGGCCTACTTGCCTCCCCCTGGGATAAGCAATAACTTGAGACTGTACTGTTATTGGTATCACCTGGTCTAGTCAGTCACCCAGGTGGATGTCCAGAGTATCCTGATGTGGGGGGCCTTGGCCCCCGCTAGAACTCTTGAGTGCCTTTTACGGACATATCCGGGCCTGCTGCAAATCTACCCGGCAACAAGGAAGTAGCCCCAGTACCCTCCTCTTGCTCCTCCCCTCTAGCCCTACGGTATATATGTTGTAGCAGCTTCCGCAATAAACGAGACTTGATCAGAAACCTGTCTTGTCTCCATCTCTCGTGTCCCCTGTCCTTTGTCATTCTCACTCCCCCTCTAGGGTCTCCGTTGACTTACCCGCGGGCCGGGACATCCTGACCCATCCTTTCCCAAAAATTCCTTTGTTCTTTCCATGTACCCTTGCTAGCTGGCTCACTTCTCTATTGGATCAATATTAGCTAAGTAGCTATACTTGTAATCCTATAAGTTGACTATAGTTTGATCACATTGTACCCATATTGTGACTTTGCTGTTTAAATTGCCCCAACAAAGGGCCTTGGTGGCAACTCACTTTTGGGGCCCTCTTCTCCTCTCTAGAGCTATTTCTTAATAAACCTTTCCTATTCTTAACTTCCTTTGTCCTTTGGAATTCATTCTTTGATTTCAGAGGACATGAACTTGGTACATCTGACATTTAGCAGGTTGGGAGTTATTTCTTTTATATTAGTGTGAGGGTAAGGATGGTCTCTCCTTACCCCAGGACTCAAGTTAAGGTCTCTGCTTGAGACCCTCCTGCCTTCTCTGTTCATTGGGTGCCCTTCCTCAGGAGAAATCCTATGCAGGCAAGGAAAAGTCCCAATACCCAGCCCTGCCTACCAAGTGGAGGCTCACACAAATGCTTGTCAAATCAATGGATCAACTGGCCCTGGAGGCCTGGGAAAGGGGGCTGTCACACTTACCTGATCCAGAGAGCTAGTACTCAGCCTTTGTGAGACATGGGCAGCTCTATCCTAGAACTTGGGAACTGCTCAGGCATGTAAGTGATAGAGAAAGCTAAGTGGGAAAAGAACTAAGAGGGCAGGAGCTATGTGCAGACAAGGAGCAGCATTGGGCACCAGTGCAAGACAGAAGACAAATGTGGCTCACCTTCCCAGAGTCCTGCACAGGGGACACTTCTGTTAAAATAGCCCAGAATTCTTGTGACTCATGCTGGTCCAAGGTCACAGCATCATGCAGCAAAGGAGGGACTGGGCCCACCAGTATGAGGCAGTCATGAGGTCTCTGGGGTCTCTTCTCTGTAACCAGACAAGGAGGGTCCTCTGTGAGATGGTCTTGGCCTAACCCTGACCCCTTCTGCACCCTCCCTGTGGAAATGTTCAGAAGGAGGGGGAGCCAGTTCTAACCTCATAGCCACTCTTTTTGGAGGAGAAGGAGTGACAAGGAGGAGACATGCTGAGTCCAGTGTGGGCCAGAGCATGACAAAGGCTCCACAGATTGGGGGAGAAATGGATGTGTGCTTCTCTAAGAGCCAGATGTAAACACTGGTGGGGTATGCAGATCAGATGGCCCTGGTCACTGCTCCTTGGGCATGCACAACCAGCCAAGGTATCCCTGTCCTCCCCCAGGTGACCAATCGGTTGTACACCATCTGAGATCCTGGCAGACCCCAGGTGCTCAGACGTGGCCCTGTGCAGTTCCTGTGCTAACCCCACCTCCATGCTGTGGCTGAAGGCTGCATGCCAGACCCAGGTGTGTGGGAAGCACAGCCAGGACCCCAGCTGTGGGGGAGCATCAGGGACATCCCTCCAGTGGGTAGCTGGGTATCCAACATGGACCTGCTCAGTGTCCCCCTCCCAGCCCACACTAGGACTGCAGCCTCATACCTGTGGGGGCAAGGATGAAAACCGACTGCTCTCAAATTTAAAAAGAAACACTTTCCAAGGGGAATTCTCCAGCAAGTTGGAGAAGCAACAGGAAGCGCCCACAGAGTTCTGCACAGCTCCTGTGAAGAAATGTTGCAGCCAAGAGAAGGCTTGAAGGAAAGTATGCCTGTGCATGTGTGCACATGAAAACACACACACACACACACACACACACACACACACACTGCTTCTGCTGATTTATGAACAGCAGCTTCCAGAACCTTGTCTTCTACCTAGAGTGCACAGTGGAGAAAGGGTACCTCACTTCCCATGACTGTCCCCACTTACAGCAGTTATGACATTCAAAAACTCATATCCTTCACCCACAAGACATTTCCCTGCAACCTCAGTGCTTCTGTCCTGTGACCTCAGGGGCCCCAGTCCAACAGATGCCACACCACCCTACATGCTGGGGTTGGTGGGGCATTTTTAGGGGGACACTGAATGAAGATGTTCACTTCCCCGTGTCTTCTAGGTAAGAACAAGTACATGTCATACACATCTGCCCTTCCACCTTAATCTCACTGAGACCTATAAGATAAGAACAAAAGAGTCCTTGTCAGGCCCCAGGGGGCTGCCAGAACATTGACCAGCAATCACAACATACTTGTGTCTAATGTGACAGGCTGTGGCCCAGATCCCAAGGCCAATGAGCTGGCATGTCCACACCCAGCCACAGTGTCCAAGTGGCCTGGACACCACCTCTTTGGTTAGAAGGTGGGCTCTGGAGTCCTAGACAGGTCCTGTAGAAGAAGGACCCCCTTAGAAATCCATATGTCCTCAGAAATGTGCAAAGACAGTCAGGGAAAACCTACAAGCCAGGAGAGGCCATCAGACCATGAGGGCACCCAGCTAAATGGTGTTTCTGAGCATGTACCAGTCTGGCAGAAGTGGCTGCTCTGGAAACAGGACATTCCAGAGAGGCTGAGCCCTTGGAAGCTAGCAAGGATCCTGGAAGCAACCTGTGGAAACTGTGTGAGAAACATGTGGGTATCACTCTCCACAGGGCTCTCTAGAATGCAAAACAATGGTTAAGTAGAAACAGGAGGAGATGGTTAGGGGGGGAACTAAGAAAGGAGTGCAGCACAGAGGAGCTCCTAATGGGACCAAAAATAAAGTCTGAGATATGACTGGCAGCTTGAAGAAACCACATAGAACAATGGAAATGAATGACCAAGAAAAAGCCATTCAGCAAAGGTGAATATGAAGGAACGTGGGGAAACTGTGAGGGAAAGCCACAAATAGAGTTATGCTTCTTTTTTCTCCTCCCTGATGGGAGATGATGGTAATACCTGCCCAGCCACCTTCCCAGGGGTGTTTTTTTAGCTTAAATGAGATGATAATGTTTGTAAAATAGATTCACAGACCATAAACAGCTGTCAGATGCTCATGGATTACCTATGGCTGCCAATCAATGTGCACTGAAATGAACATGTTAATTCACCCAACTATGGAATATCCAAGAAGCGTTTTTAAAAAATCATTTAAGCTGCAAATGTTTTAAAGAACAGATATAGTTTTGGTATGTACAGAAAATCTATTGTTTTCAACATATTAATGTTTAAAACATATTTAGATGAGGATGGAGAATCTATCACCTAGTCAACATGAGCTTTAAAATACAAGTGTTTCAAATGAAAGCTAATGAATTTTTAATTGATTTAGTCTCAAGTAAGTGTATTTCAGAGTCTTTTGAGAAAAGAAAACGTTTCCTTTCTGCCAATATATAACATTTTAAATGACATTCAGTGTAAGAAACAATGTTACATTATGGAATTCAATCTGTGCTTCCCACTCCAAAATTGAGGAAAGATGTAAAAAAAAACAAAGTAACTTCAATGAGAAAATATTTTCTTTTGCTAAGAAAATAACTCAGATCATCAGTTCCAAATGAAATTCCAAACAGACAGTAAAGATGTGACCGAGTCAATTATGCCAGAAATGTTGACCCATCCAGGAAACGGGCCCCTTCACTCTCATTTCAGGCACCTGAGCTCATTTCCTGGGTGGTCATAGTGAGGAAGAGGTGTGGATCCCTCCACAGACCCTGGGGCAGTTGCCAAACCCCAGGCCTCCTGAAGATGCTCAGCCATGCTCAAAGGAAGCTGGGAGCCAGGAAGCTGACTGCCAAGTGGGCACTGTGGGTTTGTATCACGGGGCAGCATGGCCTGAAGAATCTGTCTGGAGCTCCTCACTCTTACCCAGAATCGATTATTGCCATGAGATTCTACCCAAAGCTTTTAAATTAACATTTAGATTAAATCTCTTCCGCAGAGGGATTGTCTTTACAAAAGCCATTATGGGGAAAATTAGAAGGCAGTTTTAAATATCTTGTCAGAAGCTTTCCTTTTCTTGAGGGTGAAGAAGAGTGATTGCCCTGTGACAACTGGTAGGTAAGTAGGGCTGTCAAGAACTCTGACCTCTAACTGAAGTTCTCATAAGCACGTTGCAGGGAGAAGCATTTTTATCATTTGGCCATAGGACTTGTGGCATTTGCTGTGTGCCAGGTGGTCTGATTGGTTCTGAGGAAGCAGCAGCAAGGGGACAAGCCGCATGCCCTGGCTCTCCCCCACAGACAGCCTGGCCAGGAGACCCACAGTGAGGACAGGCTTCTTAAACCTTTAAATAAAATTGGGATAAATTCCCTGAAGCATGTGTACAGAAGATGCCGGACTCTTCCCTTCCAGGAATGCAGTGATGCCCCAACTATGCACACCTGCCTGGACAGGGCCTTGCCAAGACTTGGAGGGTGTGGACATGAATCCCCTCCATCTGCCCATGCCCAGGATGGAGCTGCATGAAGAGCATGGTCGGCAACCCCCGCCCCAGTCTTCCCTGAAATAACAGCTGCTCCCGAAAAGCATTATCAAGCTGATATTTCCTATGAAGCATAAATTTTAATTAATTTGCAGCATTCCTGTTAACTATAGAATGATATTAACCTTAAAGGAAGAACATTTGCAAAAAGATGTAAGAGAAACAAAACACCACACAGAACAAAGCATCCTTTTTTGACCTCAGTTGCTGTGAGTCACATGTCACATGGACATGACTCCCTGGAAGAGTAGCCCTGCACGCGGCCCCCATGCATTGGGACCTCTAAAGAGGAGCCTATTCCCACCCCCCACTCTCTTTCCTCTGGAGCCCCCTAGCAAGATGTTTGCACAAAGCCATTATCCTCTTGTGCACACCTGACTGCAGTTTCACTGCTGATCACACACCCCACTGACTTCATCCACCTCCCTTCTGCATCTGGAAAGTGGTTCCTAGGACAGAGGAATGTCATGGATTAAATAGCAACCCCATCAAGATGTGTCCCTGTCTTATCCCCAAACCCGGGAGTATAGGCCTATCTGGGAATGGGCCTTTGCAGATTTAACTGAGAGATCTGAGAGGAGGTTATCTTGGGTTGTCCATGTGGCCTATGTCGAATGACAAATATCCTCACCAGAAAAAGGAGAGGGAGATTTGTGCCAGGGTGACCACATGATGATGAAGGCAGGGATCATTGAGATGCAGCCATGAAACATCAAGAAACATCAGCAACCATCAGAAGTTGGAAGACACAAGGACGGCATCTCCTGCAGAGTCCCTGGAAGGAGCACTGCTCAGCCCATGCCTTGCTTTAGGATTTGCAGCCTCCAGGCTGTGAAAGAATTGGTTTCTGTGGTTTTGAAGCTTGCGAATTTGTGGTCATCTCTTCCGGTAAACCTGAGAAACTCATTCAAAACACTACTCATTTCCTTCCTGTGGTTTTTATTCATGGTCAGAGTGAAATGCTTGGTTTTAAATAGACATTTCCTTTTTTGAATATGGTTTTAATAAATGAGAACTACTCCTTAAATTGAGACAAAGAGATGGCATCAGGCCAGTCCCAGGCATTTGTGAAATGCTCATGATCTGCAAACCTCTTTCCACTCTTCAAGCTGCCCACATTGCACAGGCAAGGACACAGGGTGTGAACCTAATCAGGACAGCTCCATGCGGAGGTTCCCAAAGGGCCAGGATGTGAGATGAAACAGCATTATGAGCGGCCTCTGGAACATTTGTGGTTGGAAGCCTTGAGAAGGGAGGCAGGAGGTGGCTTGGGAGTGAGATGCCTCCCACACAGACTTCCCTGAACTCGTGGGATTGGAGCAGTTATTTCCATGGCCCCAATTCTGTTGGCTCTTCTGTCACTCATGGAGTAGCTCTTCTATCTGCTGGGTAAGAGGGCAGCTTGGGCCCACCCATACCTCTCCCTCCTCAGCAGAGAAGCCTGGGCAGAGAGAATGATTGTGGTCAGTTTGAAAAAAAAAACCTGCTACCATAGTGAACAAAGGGGAAGAGCATCATGCTGTGAGAGATGTGGATGTGGGACCCACAGCACAAGAGGATGAAGCAGTGCTGGGGCCAACACCTCCAAGCATGGGCCCTTGGCCAGGAAAGTTTAGGGCTCCTACATCTCACCTGCTCCCATGACCTACTCACTTTTGGTTCCTGTCCTCACCCATCAGCAGCAGAAGAGGCCCCATCCTTTAGACACAGCTGCCTCCACCCCTCATGGTGGAGCCTGGGGTCCCGAGCACATCCTGCTCTCCCACTGTTCAAAGGAACAAACCTGGAGTGTCACGATGAGGCAAGGAAAGCCCTTTCTGTGGTCCTAGAGGCTAGGCTGGCATCCATTTCCCTCTGCACACTGCATCCCACAACTGCTAAATCAGAGCTCATTGGTCCCACACCTGGACTGTACCACCTCCTTGCATCTTCCCACCTGTAACTCACTATCTCCTCTCAACCTTGGGGCCTGCACCTTGGAGAGACCCTGGTAGACATTGGCAGCCTATCAGTGCCCAGCAGGAGGCCAGAGCCTGCAGCCTAGGGGATGGAAAGGCCTGGGACAGAGAGCAGCTCCCAGCTGAGGGTGGGACTTGGAAAGGTATGAATGTCTCCATAATCTTGCCACCTGTTTGCTTTATACTGCAGCCTGTGATCTTGTAAATACAGCCAGTTCCTTGGGGACCCTGGTGTGCCCCTGCTGGGCACAGAGAGGTGAGAGGTCTGCCCTGATTGTCTCAGCAGAAATGGGAGAGTAGCAGCTACCTGTGCCCATGCGGCCTCGGCAACCGCTTTCACTCTGCAGCCTATGGGAGCTTGAAGTACAAGGGTCTGCAGGGCAGGTGCTGGGGCCTGGGTGTAGCTCCTCTCCTTAGAAGGCACTGAGACTTCCTAACATGCTTTCCTGGCATCTAATCAGGTCTCCTATTGATGGAAATATCCACTCTTTCTTACAAAATCATGTCTCATCTCTGTGAAAGTTACAGAAGCATGAGCTACTGCTGTGCAGAATGTCGGTGAGGAGGCAGGACCTGTGTCTGCAGAGTTGCAGGACCAGGCTGGAGGGCACTCAGTGCTCTCTTTTTTGGCCCTGACATATGGGGACAGATCTCAGAGATCCTCTCTGGGGCAAGTGCTCACTAAGCCTGGGAACAGGGAATGGGTTGAGGTCACATTTATTATCACCATGGCTCCATGGCTCCATGGCAGCCAGCACAGATGCTAGAACTTCATTTTCAGGGAGGTAAGGCTAAGAGCGTGGAGCTTCTTGATCAGCTTCTGCGCTGCCCAGCAGGGCTTGTGTAACTGACTGACCACCCCGAGTCAGGAGGCTCTGACTCCCTCCACTTCCCTGGAATTCACAAAGTCTGTGTCAAGTTGAGACCAGACAAGATACTGCAAACACCCTGCATGTGAGGGAGGAGTGTGGTGCTATCCAGGGACAGTGGTCCTGTGTCTTTTCATCTAAACGACCATCATGATCCTTGATTTAGCAGATCATTAAAAATTCTATGCACACCACTCAAGTGTTGAATAATGAATCAGACAGTCCTGGTGTGATTAATTTTTTTAAATGAGCTATTTGCATCTGGTGATTAATCACAGCCAGCCCAGTTGGGCACCTCTGGGGCTGGAGCTGGAGGAGCTGTCTTCTCAGGCTGCAAGACCAGGCCTTGCCCCAGGGTCTCAGGTTCACAAACACACCTGGAGCACATCAACCCTGCCCAGCATGGCCACTGGATTTGAGATGTGAGGGCAGAATGGCGAATATGGGAACACAGGGCTCAAAGCAAAGGCATCCAGAATCCAAGAGACAGTGTTTTCCTTCCTCTCAGCCAAGGTGACAGTAATGCCACATTTCCTGTGAATGTCCTCACTGTGGAGAGAAGCTAGTTCAATCCTTTAGTCATCCTCAGTGTCTGCGGGGAGTGACAGGACATACAGCACTCAGGGGTTGGGTCCTGTCTTGCCAGGGGAGTTCTGCTTTAAAGGTGAAGAGAGACCCTGGCAGAGGTGTGATGACCAAGGTCCATGAGAAGGCAGCAAAAATGCCCAGATCTGCTGTGGCCTCTCTTCCTATGGCCTCAAAGCTTAGGCCTCTCCACTCAAGAGCTCAGATATCCAGGGATGGAGGTGTGACTACACAGAATGTGCCACTGTCTGCACTACACTATGCCCATCATATGCTCCTGACTGATGAGTTAACTCCACATCTGCCTAAAAGACAGCACCAGGGTTCAGGGTCATCCCAAGACTCATTTCCCTGTGGTCCTGCACAAAAGTGCCTCAGACAGGCATGTGCCAACCAGTGGTGCCAGCTGTCCTTGTTGGTCTTGAGGAGCATCATCCTGGAGGCCTTTTCTGTGATGCAATCCAATTTCTGATGGTAGATGTGTACCCTCTTCCAGAAAGTTCTCTGCAGCCCAGATGGTCAACAGCCACACTTGGGATGTGAGAATCAGACTTTCCGAGAGTAGCATTTGCATTTCAGCTGCCATATGGGCTTGCTGGTCTCCTATAGAGGGCTGTTCCTATGTGTTAGTGCCAAGGTACCCCTTGGAGTCCATCAACTGCTGAGCTCTCAAGGGCCTCAATGCTGACTGGAGAGTGTTCCTAGGTATGAAGTGGTGGTCTGGAGAGGAACTTCCCATTGGACTGTGCCCTTGGGAATTGGGTGGTTTTGAGGACAACTCCAGAAATTTCCCAGGAGCCAGGAAATGGCCCTAAGAGACAGCTAAACAGTATGTGTTAGCATACTCCTAAGATATCTATCAAAGTGAAGCACTGAAAATATCTCAGAAATGTAATTTTCCTTTTCATTGAACATGTCATCAGTTCTAGCTTTGCAGCTAAAGCTGGGTCACACCTCAAAATGCTCTGACTTTATGAACGTTGGCCTCAGAACATCAGCTCTGCAAGCCACTGGGTGGCAACACAGGTCCCATACCCGGAGCTGAAATGTAGCTCATTTTCTCCTGATGCTCCTCAAAGCTCCAAGTGACATTCCAGGGTGTCCATTGCCATTGTCCTCAGCAGCCCACAGCTCAAGTGGAGCCCTTGGGGGCTGATTCAGGTTCATGACAGAAAAATCCTACTGTCCAGGATACAAAGGCTGGATGTTAGTGCTTGAGATCAGCCTGGATGCCTCCCTCTCAGGATGCCTCCTCCTACCTAGATGCCTGCCCCAGGCAAACAACCAAACACACACACACCTGGGTTTCTCCCACTTCAGGCCTGGCTACTGTACTCCTATAGTTCTGGGAACACTGAGTTAGTGTCACGTGATGTGTTCCTCATGAACCTGGAGTACAAGTACCTTGGGAGGGCTGAGAAGGGGTGGGCAACTGTGGCAGGTTTTGCCTGAGGATCAGGTAAGGCAGCAAAGAACCTGGTAGAGCTCAGAAACCTGGTAGGATTCATGACATATCCATTCATTCATTTATTGATTCATTCACAGACGCTGGCTGAGTATTAGCCTGTGATCAGGCTGCCCAACCCTGCTTTCAGGTCTCATGGGACCAACAGGACAATGGAGCCATGTGGCCAAGAGACAAGGATCCAGAGGAAACCTCAGCCCCACCATGGCCCCTCACCAGCCCTCTACCAGCCAGAAACCAGGCCAGGTAGGTCTTGCTCCCTGCTCTCTCTCCCAGATCCCCCAGCTCAGTGCCAGTTAGTATAGTGAACACAAAAATGGCAGTTAATCTCCTTCCTCAAGAAGAAACATTACACATCCTTCATGATCTCATATTTTGCTGTCTGTGCTCCAGGACAGGGGGTGCAGAAAGCTCCAGGCTGGTCAGCATAGTCAGTGTCAGCTCCTTACCTGTCTAGGCCTGTACACCCCCAAGACTCACTGGGAGCCTCAAGCGAGGGCCTACTTGAGTGCAGTGCCTGTGAGCAGGGGTTAGTTACCCCAGGGACACGGTAGTGTCCTTCTCTAGCAACCGTCCCAGAGAAAGCCCCTTTATTTACAGCATGTGCTTGGCCAAGGTGGCCTTGCCGAGTCAAGGTGCCTGCCTGGCTACCCGCTCTGGTCCTTGACTCAGAGCAAAGCCTTCACTGGCAGTTGGGATGAGCCCCAGCCCCCAGGATCAGGCTTCTCTGAAACTGGATGGAACATGTTATCCAAATTTTATCCAAATGCAAACTCATTTTATCCAGTTGCAAACTTGTAATGGTTGAAATTCTTTAATAGTGACTTTTGGCCTTTTACATGAAAAAAAAGATATTTTCTTGCCTTGGGATGTTCTAAAATATATTCATGAGACCTTTTTAAAGTCACAGAATCTTAGAGTCTAGAGGAAGCAGGACATCACCCTGTCCATCACCCATGGCTGGGCATTCAGAAGGTCCCATGATGATGAAATGTGGGCCTAAGGCAGGCACCAAGCCACTCCCAGCTGAGAACTTTCAGGGATGGTTGCTGGAGGAGAGGGAGGGAAGAAGACAAGAAGCCAACTAAGCTGGCCAACTGGGCAGCTCTGCCAGAGGTCCAAACAAGGGCCAGCAAGGACATCTGGACCTGCAGTGGATGGAAGTGGCTGACCAGGTCTGTTCTCACAAGGCTCAGGCAGTAGTTTCCAGACCACCCTGTATTGAAATATGTGCTTGCTGTGAGCAGTGCCCAGAAAGTTTTTCTTTCCCTGTGACCACTATGCCCTTGACCTTGCCCCAAGGTGAGCCTTGCTCAGCATCATCATTCCCAGAGCTGCTGCTCTGCTCCTTTCTGGGTTTGAAAATGCAGTAGAGTATTTTGGGGCCAGGTCAAAGCCTAAAGTGTCCCTTGCTAATTGTTAGCTGAGCAACCAGTCATGAATCTATAAACATCTTTAGATGTCACAAGTGTGAAAGAGAAAATCAATGGCATCAGTGATGGGTGAACTCATGGAGCCCATGCTTGTGCAAGCCCAGACCAGCTGCCCAGAGTCCCTGTTGTGGCCTCAGAAAATGCCCAGAGGTCTTCTCAAATATTCCTATCAGGCAAAGGCAGTCCTCACTCAGCTCATGTGCTATTGTTGACTTTCAGGTCCATGAGGCTACATGCAAGTTCTGTTTCCGAGGCTCTGAGACTTGTCCACAGTTCGTAGTCTTCTCAAGGAATAAAATCGAAACTGAAGATGCCACACTTTGCAGCCTACAAACTGGAGTGTTTTCAGGGCTCTGCTCCAGGTTCCAAAAACAGGCATCCTAGAAGTATCTTGGGAACTGCCCAATTATGGAAGATGTTGGTCCTTTCAGCAGAAGACATTTGCTCCACTCTGGTCAGAGGCAGGACAACCCTCTGGCCCAGAATGACCCTCTAGTCTGCAGTATGAGCCTCTGAGCATGGTGGTCCTGGGCCCCAACAAAAGGAAACAGCTCCTCCCCTCATTCCACTTTGCTCCTCTTTCCCTCACCCAGAACTAGTTATCTAGCTGGTCAGACCAGCTAACTGATTCTGCTACCATGCTATTAGTTAACACGCACTAACTGAACTCATCATTAGCACAGACAGGATTCTGCACTGGGATTTCTCCCACTGGTATATGGGCTCCAGTTGCCCGAAGAGCCATCAGTGCTTCCTGCCATCTACACCTCCCACCTGCTCATCCATAGGCAGCTGAGATCCTTTAAGCAGCAGCACTCTATATTCATGTCACACAGGAAAACTTAGCTCTTTGGGTCTTGTGTGTGTGTGTGTGTGTGTGTGTGTTTGCTCTTTCAAAGGGAAGAAAGCATCTTCAAATGAAAATTGTTTCAGCAAACTAAGCACAAGCCAAAAAGGAAACTTTTAATTTTTTAAAAGTCTTCTGTTCATTGTTGCTCAACACCTAGTCTAATGGGATTTGGAGTGGTACAAGGCATGAATACTGATTTTGTGCTGCTGCAAAAATAAGTCAGCAGAAAGTGTGGGCTCTTCACAGACATGCCCCTGGAATGATATTGGAGGGCTTAGCTTACCAGGGAGGGAAGTCAATGGGAAAGGCCTAAAGGGGGGATTTCTTGAGTTAGAGAGTCACAGTTTTCAGGAGGATCTTATTATGTGTCAAAAGACCACAGAGTAGTTTCTCCTCCTAAGAGAGCGATCCAGGAGAGACTGACCAGTGCCTCTTGGATGGACTCTGGAAGTTCTTTGATTAACAACCAGCAAATGGCCTCTCTACACCCCACCCCAAAAAGCTCCTTCCACAAGCAAAGACCAGTCGTAAAATTCAGTTTCCACCAGCTCAGCATGTTCTCAGAGGGAGGCTGTTCTTAAGATGTCACCTCACTCACTTCCTGGGATATTTTCTTGGTCATTTGTGGTGCTTTGTCAATTTGTATCTACGTGCTTCTCTGAGTACCATTTGTGCAGGCATCTCTCTCAGAGTATGTGTTGATTTATTGCTTGTCAGTGTGAGTATGAAAAAATGTTTAGCAATTCAGTGACAATATTGTTATCTTTCAACAGAGCCCTTCATCAGTGAGGTCTTGCAACTTATAGGCAGCAGACATGCTTCAAGTTCTTAACAGTGGAGCTTTGTGTGTGCTGGTCAGTACAATGGGTGATTTAGCTCCAGGCTCTGATATTATATGAGGCTCCAGGTAAGAATACAAAATGGGGGCCATTAGCCTAAGGAGGCCACCCTGCACCTGCCACCAGCTCTGTTCAGATTTTTCTAATTTCAGGTAAATGATCCCAAAGCCACTGGGTGAATGCTGACAGGAGGCAGAAAGGGGCCAGTGCTTGAGAACGTCTTATCCAAATTCTGAAAATTGATCCCGTGCCAGCAAAGCCCAGTGGAGACTGTTCATGTGTCCCCAGAAATTTGTCCCAATGAGCCTGGTCCCATGATTTAGGGCTCCAAGACAAGGTTGTGTCCAAGTTAAAATACGTTCAGGATCCAAGCTGCTTTCTGCTGCTGCTGGGAGCCTTGCTCTTCACCAGGGGAAACTGATGCACTTTGGATGGACTTTTAACCCCTCATCCCACAGGTACCCCTCAGAAATGCCACTGGTACTAGACCAGCAGGGACAGACTTTGCCACAAAAGTTTCTTAGGCTCTGGGTAGCATCAACCCACAGGAAAATCTCTATTGCATGGGAAAAGCATCTGGAGAAGACAACTTTGGATCCATGGATGACACTGACCTCTTCATCCTCACCATAAACGTATTGTTTGAAAGCATCCTACAACTGCAAGTAGCTCTGCCACCATATTCCCTTCTTCCTACCTGTTTAAATATGTCCTGAGTGATTATTTTTTTGGTCTTTCTATCCACTAATATGGCATTTTCTGCAGTTCAGGCCAAGAAATAACAATTTTCCTGAGCTTCCCTTTGAGTGCTCCTTGGATTAGAGCAATTCCCTTTCCAAGCATGAGGTGAGGGAAGGTGTGAGTGGGTGGCCCCACTGCCCCTGTAGCCTTTCCACCATCCTGCCCTGATCCCATTTATACAATCACCTTGAAACTTATGGGAAACATTTTTATCTAACATAGCATTCCACTCCTGAGAGAATGTCCATCTCTTTACGCAAAATGCACTTAGTCCATCTGTAAGAGTCACCAAAGTTTTAACAGTTCCAACATTGCTGAGAAGTCTAAATTCAAAGTCACAGGGCCAGGGATTTAGCTCAGTGATTCTGCTGCCTGCCTCGCAAGCGCAAGGTCCCAAGTTTGATCCCTGGCACCAAAAAAAAAAAAAAAATTAACTGCCACATATGGTTACTACTTACCTGCGCTCTGTAGCCAAGCAGCTATAGACAATGTATGGGCCAGGGATTTAGCTGAGTGGGGCCAACGCCTGCCTCACAAGCACAAGGTCCCAAATTCAATACTGGTACAAAAAAAAAAAAGAAAGTCTCCCTTGAGATTTGAGGCAAACTCTTAGTGTGAGTCCCTATAAAAATAAAAGAGAACATACAATACTTCCAACATACAATTCCCACCAAATATTCCCATTCCAAAAGTGAGAAATAGGGGGATAGAAAGGAATGGGATCAAAGGAATACCAAAACCTAGCAGGGTAAACATTAAATTTTGAAGCCCCATATCTAGCATCTGGGGTACATGTGGTGATATGTGAACTCCAAAGGGTTTGAGCAGCCTTATCCCTATGGCCTTCCTTATTGCAGCCTCTCTGGCCTCTCTCTTGGCTCTCTCTGCTCACTGCCTGTAGTTTTTCTCAGCAGATGTTCTATATTCTTGAAATCTCCAATTTCCTGGGGTCTGCACTGCACCTTCAGCCACTCATAGCTTCACTCTCATAGTTGCATGTATCACTCCCAATGCCTGGCTTCCCAAGACTTCTGAAATCTGAGTGGAAGCCGCCATGACCCCATAACTCTTGCATTCTGCATAACTATAAAACCACCACCATCTGAATAATGCTAAGGTCTGATACAAGGTCAAGCAGTAGCCATGCCCCCTTGTATCATGACTGCATTAGCCTCTGAGTGCCTAAAGGGCTGAACTCCAGGAAACAGTTCCTTAGGCAGCCCTAAATGAGCAGGTGTCTCAGGGCCTCTCCTCAAGTGAAATATTTATAGTTTTGTACTCTTAAGCCTATGATGGGTGTGATCTTGCTGATTTCTGAGATACTCTTGAGACATCTTTCTTCTTGTCCCTGCACAAAGTTTTTGTTTTCTTTTTAATACTAATATTTTCAGCAACCAAGCTCTCCTTTGCCCTAGTTTACAGATTCTTCCTTTCTGGCCACCAGAAAATTTTTCTACATCTTTCAGCTCTGCTTTTCACTTCTGATTCTCACTATAAATCTGGCTAAAAGCAGCTAGCAGTATCTGTGCCACAGCCTGACCATTGGGCTGTCTTAAAATTTCCTCTGCCTTTAATCTCAGTCTCCTGTAAAGTCTGAGTACATGCACAAAATATAGACAAATTTTCTTCCAGAACATAATACATGTGACCTCTAGTCTGGATGTCAATGGAATCCTTGATCCTAACTGAAACTTTCTAAGCCTGGCCTTTACTGTTGGCATTCCCGTCATCATTCTAGTTTTCTGAGCTTTCATCAGTATTGCACATTAAGCACAGCTCACAACATTATAGGCCTGTAACTGTCATCTCCAAACTTCTCCAAACTCCTCCCACAAATCAGTGCCAAAGGTTACTGAACCACAAAGTTAGATACAGTCATAGCAATGACCCTACTCTGGGTACCAATTTTCTGTATTAGTTTTCCTGTTGCTGAGATACAATCAATACCTGTCAACAAACTTAAAGGAGGAGAGGTTTATTTTTGGCTCATAGTTTCAGTGGGTTCAGTCCATGGTTAGCAAGCTTCAAGGAAGAAATGACATGATAAAGGGCATGGCAGAGGAAAGCTGCTCTCCTCATGACAGTGAAGAAGCAGTGAGCAAAAGGAGGAGCTGGGGACAAGAACACAGTCTTCCAGGTCATACACATCATTGACCTTCCTCTTCTGACCAGGCACCACCACCTAATAGCACATTCAGCTACTAAACTCATCAAGGGATGAATCTACTGATGAACAGAGTCCCACATGATCAAATCACTTTCCACCACATGAGATGTTTGGGGGACATTTTAGATCTAAACCATAACACTCACCTTTCCTGTATACCCTATAGGTTTTGTCTTTGAGTGCCTTTGGCTTTACTGCCAGGCCTGGGGACATAAAGATGACCTGGGACAAGATGGAGAGCCATCCTGCAGTGTCCACCCCACGAAGGGCTATAGGCAAACAGCACAGTCCATGGGTGAGAGGGGCTGGCCTGGGCTCAGGGATCAGTGGGGACTTCATCCTGCCAGCATGTCACAGTGAGCCCAGTTTGCCCATGGTTACTTCTGCACCACCCACAGCTTGCCAGGCCTAGGGTGATAGTAGGGATAGAGTCCTTGAGGGGGACAAGGCCAGTGTCAACTCCCTCCTTGAACTCAAATGCCTCCATGGTTGGCAGGCTGCCATGTCTCATCCAGGAGCCCAATCCCCTCAATCCTGAGCTTTCCAGAGAAACCACCTCATAAATCTTGGTACAAGGTAATAAGATGGGCATGCCCCCTTCCACCCATGGCTCTGGACCCCACAGTGGCTCTGCTACTAAGCTGACCTGAGGCTGTAGACCACTCCTCCCCCTTGGCCAGGGGGTTGGTAGGGGCTACAAGAGGAAGGAAGAAATGTCAGGGTAGGAGCCAGCTAGGGCTCCTCCTGCAAGTCACAGGTGGTCACAGCACTGGAAAAAGCCAGGGGCTGAGAAGTAGATGCCAACTTTGGTGAAAGCATCTGAAAATGACCTTCAATCTGGGAGAGCTGCCACATTTGCATACACCAGAAGCTCCCACCAGTACCACTTCCCACATCTGTAAGTGTTAAGTTGCAGGTTATTACCCAGCCCTACAGTCCAGTCCACACAACCCTGCAGCGCAGCCCAGCCCAGCCCAGCTCTGCCCACCTTGGCTGCCAGCTTAGAGGTCATATTTAATACAGGTGCTAAACCCAGAAGGAGCCACCCTGCCTTCTCCCCAGAGGGGCCCAAGGCACTTCTTGGCTTCCATGGTAGGTCCTTAAGACAACAGGATGAGCCTCCCCAGACTTGTTGTTCTGTCCCAGCCAACAGCCCCTGCCCCACCTCAAGGGCAGCTTGTCCTTATAAATTCCATTTCTTCAAATCTTTGTGCTACAGAGACATATACCAAATTTAGATGTGAAGACTAGTCACTGCCCTTGTCTATCCATAATTCACATCTGCCAGCTGGCAGAGAGCTAAGGCAATTAGCAAAGATTGGTGTTTCCTAATTTAATATGGTGGGTCTGATTGGTGATGTGTGTTGGCAATAAAGACAGTATGTGTAAAGCCACAAGAACTCTCTCAAGGCTGAGGGAGCTGGCCCCTTGAGTGCAAGGGAGGCCATGTCCACCTGTCCTTCATTGTCCCCCCAGTCCCTAAGGATCTGCAGACCAGGCTGAGGAGAGCTCTGTGTAAGTCAAGGAGGGCTGCCCCTGCAACTACACTGGGCCTAGCTTCCTCAGCAGGAACAAGAGCAACCCCACTGAGACAGTTCTCACCTCCCCTGCCTACTGAGCACCCTCTTGGGCCAGGAAGCCTCCTAGGGGAAAGAGAGCCCAGAGCTGAGAAAGAGAGGCTGGCCAGGACTAGGCCCTGACATCAGCAGCAGGACCAGCAGAAGGGACGGGCTCAGCCATTTCAGGGAGGCCTCAGGGTGGTCACAGTGCTGCTCATCTATCTTGTACTTGCACCTCCAAGATGAACCTTACCCTGAGGCTGTGGGCTTTGCAAGTGATATAATCAGAGACTCAGGGGGACATCCAGCACATGGGCCACACTGCAGGGCAAGGCTACTGGCCAGTCAGGAATGTCACAAGTGTTGTCTTAGACTGAGCCTCATCCACCTTGGCAGAGCTGGCATGCTCTGTAGCTATGGCCGACACAAGCCTCCCTACTGAGGGGAGCAGTACTGTGAATTCTTGTCACATAGGTGGTAACACCAGCTACTCTTTTTCCCTCGGCCCCAGGGAGCTCAGGGCTGAATGAAGGCTATATCAGCTTATGGGTTAATTGATTTGCTTATGGGCCCAAATTTTTAATCTCTATTTTAACCACCTAATTCTGTACATACCTGCAATGGTAGGGCAGCTCACAACTTCTCTCCAAGTCAACAAAGTATACATGATATTTGCAAAGTAGAAAGCTGCTTTTCAGTATCAGGGAGTGAACTGCTCACAGTCACTGAGCCATTCCTGGCAGATGGACAACTGTGCTCCTGATATTCCTATTAGGCCGCACTCCATTGCTCACATTCATGTGACTTCTCAAAGAAGCTAAGAATACATCTGGAGCTTTACTCTTGCCTCAGGAGATGCACCTTTGGCCACCATATGGTCCAGGATCTTTTGAGGCTCCTGCTTAGGCTCCAGGGGTGTGACAGGTAGAGAGGGCAGGACTTCCATCAATGGTGCTTCTCTGAGGGCCACATTGCCCTTGACATACATTGTCATGGGACCCTCCTACAGACCATCCTGGTAGTGACCACTGTGAAGCAGTTGGTCCAGCAAACTTTTCTAACTCCTTCCCACTCCTCCCTGCAGGTATCAGGCACCTGCACTGCACATTGCTTCCTTAGGGCATGCAAGACTCTGGGAGAGCTTCAGCTGTTCACTGTGAGATAAACCTTTGACCCAATTGCCAGCCACCCCTGAGGGGACAGTGGCCATCAGTAAGTGGTCAGTGGTGTGACCTGATCTTAGACTCTGTCTCAATCTGAATGGCCAGGGCTGAACTTTCTCTAATAGATGGTGGACATCAGACATGTCTTAACTAGTGTCTATGGTAGGCCAAAAGATTTGGGCACTAAATTCCTGGCTCAGTGAAAATCATTCAATTCTGGCTCCATGCTGGAAGATTGACCTAGGTTTTGTGGTTGAGGGAAACCAGGAAGAGGCAGAGATATTTCTCCTGCTATTGTGGGGTCCCAGTGAGGCAGGACCATTGGCCCTGGCAATAGCCTTCAGTGGCTCTGACAAGGGCTCATAGGCTCTAGATATGGCTTCCAGTGGGCTCTGACCAAAGCCTATGGGGTCTGGGAATGGCCTGCAGTGGGGACATTCTGCCTCCCTATTTGCTGCTTCTGTGGGTTGTGGGATTCATCCACTGATGAGTTCATAGCTGAATGCGTTGTTAGGAGGTGGTGCCTGTTGGAAGGGGTGGGTCACTGGATATGACCTGTGAGGGTATACCCTTATATCCAGCTCCTCCCTTGGATTATTCCTTTCTGACTGCCATGATGTGAGTAGCTTTCCTCCTCCATCCCACTTCTGCCTTGCAGCCTGCCAGCCATGAACTGTACCCACTGAAACTGCAAAACCCATATCCACCCCACTGAGAGATCACCTTGCCTGGCAAGCTGTGAATCACCCAGTGCCCCAAGCTGGGAGAGAGTAAGGGGGCTCAGGAAGACCCCAGCACTTTGGGAAGGCCAGGGTGGCCAGGACTGATGGAACATGCTGTTATCCCTCACCTTGTAGCCCCAACCAGAACAGCAATCCCAGCTGGTCCCCTCACTCAGTCAGGAAACCCAGCCCACTACTGGAGAGAACATAGGACACAGGGAGGACTGCATTACCTGCTCAGTCCACAGGTTCCTGAGGTGCCCCTGGCACTGGGGGCTCTGGGGTCTGGTTTCCTCCCACCCTGGCAGAGAGCTCCGTGGTTCTCTGGCAGTGTGGATAGCAATGAGCTCCACCCCAGAATACAATCATCCATTCCAATCACACAAAATCCCATTAACATTCATTTGCTCTCTGGGATTCCACTGGGAAGAATATGTCCTTGTGTGTACACTAAAGTGTAGGTCCAGTTGGTCTGAAGCAGGAATCACCTTGGAGATAGGGGACAGCAAATTGGGGCTGATTTATCAGCTGCATCTGTCAAAGCCTCAGTCTGTCTGCTGTGCTGACTGCAGGCTCTCCAGCTAGCCAGCCTGGAAGTACTGCACCTACTGAGCCCTGAGCATCAGCCACTTCCTGAGCAGCCATCTGTCTTGGTGGAGACAGGGTGGGCTGTGGGATATGGGCTGTGCTTGTAGGTGGTGAGAGGTGCACTCAGTTTAAGGAAAGTCACCAAGGTGATGCTAGGCCTGACGGCCACATTGAGTCATTGTCTGGACCTCAAAGCTCTGTGGTGCTGGGGGCCAGGTGTGCGGCACAGGCACAGCCAGGGCCTCAAAGCAGCATAAGGGCAAGGCTATCAGGGCTGATAGAGCTCTGGAGGCCCTGGCTGTGGGTGGGGTGCTGACCTGGCTGAGGTTGGCAGGGACTGCACTGGCTCCACTGTCCTCCACCCACCACCTGGACCCTCAGAGTGTCACACCTGGAACCAGGGATCCCAGAGTAGGCCCTACCAATGTCGGTCTCCACCATTCATGGATGAAGCAGGATTTGTGCTCCAGGACTGGGCCTCAGTCTTGTCTAGAGGCAAGGCCTCTGTGACTTACAAGGTAACAGGGATCCTACTGGGGGCTCTTCACCCCATCCCATGTGGGCTGATGGGGACTGATAGGGTCCCAGCAACAAAACATGATAAAACAACAGGGGATAACAGAAAAGAGTCAAAGCCTCTGTGCACAGATTTTCTCTAAAATACGATTCTGGTTGAGCCAATACAAGGCACTGTGGACAGATGACTGCTCTTCCTCAGTCTGGTCAGGGGATTCTCACTTGAGGAGACCCTGCAGCTATGTTAGGGCAGCATCTGAGCTGTACCGAGTCAGAGGCCACTACAGACCCTCCCAGCTGGTGGTGGTACCTTGAGGCCAATGACAAGACATGGGCCTTGGCTGCCACCCAGAACCAAGGGTGAAAAGGAGCCTCCCTGTGCTAAATAATGAATTCACTGATCATACTCAAACAATGAATGTGCTGTGACTGGTCACAGGCTGGCTGGGGCTGTTTTACCAGGGTCTGCAACATGCTGTTTCTGGTGAATTTGGGACAGGAAGGGCTGGGACTTGGGGCACTGCCCTGCCTTCCCTGTGACCTTGTCCAAACTTTCCCAATGCAGCCTTGGCATTCCTGAGTTCCCCTCCTCTCACCGTTAGTGGGTTCTCTGCAGCAGAATCTACCCCTAAGGCCTGCCTGTTACTCCTGCCACCTGTGATGCCCTGTCTGTGGTGATTGTGTCAATCCAGCAGGTGGGACGGTGGAGAAAGGGGCCCAGAAGTTCGGCAGCACAGCTGAGGCCAGCCCAGCCTCTCCATGGAGGCTTAACCACTCAGGGCCACACCATCATGCTCAGGCACACAGAGGCAACCCAACACTGAAAGCAGTGACCTCTTGTGCCTCCTCACCCCAATGAGGTCAGCAATGTAATATGAAAAGGACACTTCCAGGCTCCTGCCAGCCTGCAGCCCAAGGACAAAGGGGTCACAGGGCCCAGCACAGAAGGGCAAGTCTGCTTGAGTAGGGGCAATAGAGGGAAGAAGGAGGATGGGCAGTGCTCATTCATCGGTGAACTTCCACACAGGACCCAAGGAGGAACGGATCCCACTCAGAGGATCTGTAGCTTCAATGGTGAGTGCTGAGAAGACCCTTCATGAAAGTGTCCCTCTGCACAGGCTGAAGTCACACATGGGGTCTTTGTTGAATGTGAGGGCCCCAGGCACTTCTGGAAGCAGAGTTGACAACCTCCCTCAGCCATGAGCCCAAGGCTGCAGCAAGACCAGAGAGCTCTGTTCCCCTCTATCCTCATTAGAGTCTGAGAACAGAGGCTACCACAGGGAACCCACTCAAAACTGGCTTGGGTGTTACCCCAAGTTGGAGAGCTGGGAGTGATTGGGAATAGACCTATACAGTGGCCATGTCCAGGACCCCTGTCCATGCACCCCCGTTGTCCACCAGCTCAGTGCCCACACCAGGCCCTGGCATCTGGATGGAAGCCCACAGCACACCAGAGGGCTACAGAGAGGGGGGCATATTGATCCATCTGAATCTGTCCACAATGTCCTTGCAAAGACTTTCAGCTGGGAGGGCTAATTTGGAAGGAATAAAATAAATGATATTGACTTTGCTGAAAACCCTGTGCAAAATCACTTTCCCTTCCTGTGCACGTCACTGGGAGGCTCTGAGGCCTATGTAAAG
The DNA here is from genome assembly GCF_053883595.1 of Heterocephalus glaber. Taxonomy (NCBI): domain Eukaryota; kingdom Metazoa; phylum Chordata; class Mammalia; order Rodentia; family Bathyergidae; genus Heterocephalus; species Heterocephalus glaber. The sequence goes on along the minus strand of NW_028258320.1, from coordinate 51,698,702 downwards.
GAGTAGCTTCTGTTCCTGGAGTCCTTGAAGACAGATGACTACCAGCATAGCCATGAGACCCATCTGTCCCCCAGAAGCCACAGGTCTGTGGTATGGCTGCTGTGTTGCAGGTACCCTTACAACTGCTGGAGAGAAGGAGGGAGCAGCCTGAACCTCAGAGCAGATGAGAGTGGGGTGCTGAGTACACCAAGGTTGGCCTGGGGGACAGGTGCCCTTCAGATGCGGGGGAGGAACAGTCAGTCTGGGCCCTAACTGGAAGGAGCAAGCCAGAGAAGGGCCTCTTATACAGGAGTGGCCACCACAGAATAGGCAGTGAAGGCTCAGGGACCCCAGACCATTGCCACAGACCTGCCCAGAACCTTGGAGCCAGCCTGTGTGCAGTGCAGGATGGACACCTGCCCTCCAGGAAGATTACTAGAGAAAGTGATGTAGTATACAGGTGGCAAAGGCAGAGGAAGGACATAAAGGGAGGGACACTGGCAGAATCAGGCAGCCCCCTGGACAACTTGGATAATTGAAAGGTTGGTAGTGGTCAGCAGAACACCAGGGCTGCCCACAAACCCTCCAGACCTGGAGCATTAAGGAGGGAAGGGCAGCTGCTCTCAGTGCAAATGAGGTCACAAGTGCGCTCAGTAAAACCAGGAGCTGTGTGAGTAGATGGTGCACCCAGCAGCTGGGCTGCAGTGATCATCCCACAGAGCAGGCATAAATCAAAACACACAGCTGTCTTGAATACATACAACTTTCGTTTGTCAAATGTACCCCTAGAGCTGAGAAAGGCAACTTCATGGCTCCCCCCTATAGGTCCCAGGACACCCGGATGTCAATACCTGCAGACCAAATTTGAAACTTCTGGCGCACTGAAATGGTCCACCATGTTTCCTCAGCACTTCACAAAACGATGGACAAACAGGAATTGTCAGGAATGTGTTGTGCTATGTGAACCCAGAGGAGCTGGGGTTTGTGAGCCTCACAGTGAGGAGGAAGGTAAGACTGGTGTGACTCTCACCAGGATGAGTGTAGGGCCAGTGTGACCTTCACCAGGAGAAGGCATAGAGCCATTATGAGTTTCACAGAGACTAATTGGGCTGGGCTGAAAGGCCACATGACACATTCACTGTCTTCTCTAGCTTCTCCCTCACTATCTAGCTGTGTGTCCTGGGCTTTGGTTTCCTATTTCCAAGCACTGGAGGAGCTGTGCTGGGTCCTACAACCATCAGGAATTTTCCAAGGACTCTCTGGGAGATGGTATAGTATATCAGGAAGCCACCTTTCTTCTTCCTTATGAGCCCCAAATCCCCTCTCTGCCTCATCTGATGGACTGGCTCTTATCTCACCTCAGAGAGCCCTGCACCTCTGGCTTAGAAATCAGGGAAGATGAGGGCTTTTTGGCTGCCATCCATCCCACCACTCCCTGCCCAGAGGAAGGGGCTTCCCAGCCACCATCCCTCCTGCCACTCCTGGCCCAGAGGAAAGGGCTTTGGGGCTGCTGTCCATCCTGTCACTCCCGGCCCAGAGGAAGGGGCTTCCCAGCCACCATCCATCTCACCACTCCTGGCTCAGAGGAAAGGGCTTTGGGGGCTCTGTCTTTCCCGCTACTCCAGGCCAAGAGGAGGGGCTTCTGGGCCACCATACCTCTGGCCGCTCCTGACCCCTGTCCCACCTCTCCCAGTTCAGAGGAGGTGGACCCCGTGGGTGTCAACATCACCACCCAACCCCCAAGTCAAAATGAGAAGACATGTAAATAAGTCTCAAAACCAGACTTCCACATCACCTACAGCAACCACAAAGGGAAATGCGATGGAATACTCTGATACTCAAACACCTGGACCCACTGAACTGGCAACAAAAGAGGATCTGGAAAAAATGAAATCAAAAATAATTTCTCAGATAACAGCGGAAAGTGTGCTCCTAGTGCAAGACATGATTAATAAATCTAGAGAGGAGCTGAGGAACATGATGGAATCCCAACATAGGAAGCAAATGGAATCCATAAAACAGATGCAAATAGATTTCCAGGAGATGAAAAACTCCATTGAAAGTCTACACAGCAGAATGAGCCAATGTGAGGACAGAATTTCAGATATAGAAGATAAGATTGCAATTAATGACCAGGAAAAGAAAAATTGCTTCAAAATTATGAGGGAACACGAGAAATAAATCCAGCAGCTGCTAGACTATGCAAAGTAGAATAACATAAGACTGATGGGAGTCAAAGAAGAAACAGGAGAGAGTGCAGACGACATTAAAAAAAAAACTATTCACAGAAATAATGGCAGAAAACTTCCCAAGGAGGGGAAAAGAACTTGACATACAGATAAGTGAGGCATATAGGACTCCAAATAGCCTTGATCAAAAAAATCTACACAAAGGCATATAATTGTTAAGATTCCAGAAACTCAACAGAAGAACAAAGTTCTACAAGCAGTTAGAGAAAAGAAACAAATCACATACAAAGGAAAGCCCATCAGATTCACAGCAGACTTCTCAACACAAACCATCAAGGCAAGAAGACCTTGGAGTAATGTATTCCAAGCCCTAAAGGAAAACAGCCTCCAACCCAGATTTATGTACCCTGCAAAACTATCTTTTGAAATTGATGGAGAAATAAGATACTTTTATGACAAAGAGCACCTTAGGAGCTTCATGAATACCAAACCAGTACTCCAAAAAATTTTACAAAATATCCTAGGCATTGAGGATCACAACTCCAGGAAGCAAAGCAGAATGAACCCATCGGGCACGACAAGAAATTAAATGGAAAGGGGGGAGAACCCAACAAAAAGAAAAAGTCATGACAATGATAAGTCAATACTTTTCAGTTATAACCACCAATGTTAATGGACTCAATTCACCAATCAAAAGAAATAGACTGGCAGAATGGGTCAAGAAGCAAAATCCAACAATATGCTGCATACAGGAAACACACTTAATTCAAAATGAAATTCATAGACTGAAAGTTAAAGGGTGGAAAACAATACTCCATGCAACAGGAACCCCAAAAAAAGCAGGAGTAGCTATCCTCTTTGTAGATCAAGTAGATTTCAAACCAAAACTGATTAAGAGAGACAAAGAAGGACACCACATCCTTGTAAAGGGAACAATCCAAGAGGAAGAGATGACAATCATAAATATCTATGCATCAAACACTAGTGGGCCCAACTATATAAAACATATACTAACAGACATGAAAAGTCATATATGCACTAATACAATTGTAGTGGGGGACCTCAATACCCCACTGTCACAGATAGATCAACTGGACTAAAAATAAGTAATGAAATACTAGATCTCAATCAAACTCTTGAACAAAGGAACTTAACAGATGTTTATAGAGTCTTTCACTCCACAAAATCAGAATACACATTCTTCTCACCTGCACATGGGTCATTCTCCAAAATAGACCACATACTCATGCATAGAACATGCTTAAGTAAGTGCAAAGGAATTGAAGTTATCCCCTGTATATTATCAGATCATAGTGTGATGAAATTGGAGAACCATAGCAAAAGAAACTCAAAAAATTTCATAAACATGTGGAAATTGAACAACACACTTCTGAATAACCAATGGGTCACAGAGGAAATTAAAGAAGAAATCAAACAGTTCCTTCAATTAAATGACAATGACAATACAACATATCGGAATCCATGGGACACAATGAAAGCAGTCTTACGAGGGAAATACATAGCAGTGAATATGCATATTGGGAAAACGGAACGAGCCCAATTAAACAACCTGATGCTGAACCTCAAGCTTCTAGAAAAAGAAGACCAGGACAACCCCAAAGCTCATACAAGGGAGGAAATTATAAAGATCAGAGGAGAAATCAATGCAATGGAGACTAAGAGAACGATGCAAAAAATCAATGAAGCCAAGAGTTGGTTCTTCGAAAGAATCAACAAAATTGACAAACCCTTAGCCAATCTTATCAGAAAGAGGAAAGAAAAGGCCAAAATCCATGCAATTAGGAATGAAAAGGGTGAAATTACAACAGACCCAGCAGAAATCCAGAGGATCATCAATACCTACTTCCAGAACCTATATGCCAACAGGATGGAAAACACAGAAGAAATGGACAGATTTCTAGATACATATGAATTACTAAAGTTGAATGAAGAAGACCTAAAAATTCTAAACAACCCCATATCAATCAATGAAATTGAAAATGTCATTAAAAACTTATCAACTAAGAAAAGCTCGGGCTCTGATGGCTTCACTGCTGAATTCTACAAGACATTTAGAGAGAAACTACTGCCACTACTGTCTAAACTCTTCAATGAAATTGAAAGGGAAGCAATACTCCCAAATTCATTCCTGGAAGCAAGCATCACCTTGGTCCCCAAAGCAGAGAAAGACCCAAATGAAAAGGAGAACTATAGGCCAATCTCACTAATGAACATAGATGCAAAAATCCTTAATAAGATACTGGCAAACAGAATGCAGAAGATCATCAAGAAGATCATACACCCTGATCAAGTGGGATTCATCCCAGGGATGCAGGGATGGTTCAACATAGGCAAATCAATCAATGTAATACACTATATCAATAGAGCTAAGGACAAAAACCATATGATTATCTCCATAGATGCAGAAAAAGCATTTGACAAAATGCAACATGCATTTATGATAAAAACCCTACACAAAATTGGAATAGATGGTCTCTACCTCAAACTGATAAAAGCCATATATGAAAAACCAACAGCCAATATCATCCTAAATGGTCAAAAACTGAAATCCTTCACACTCAAATCAGGAACAAGACAAAGATGTCCACTATCACCACTCTTGTTCAATATAGTTTTGGAAGCATTAGCCACGGCAATTAGACAAGAGAAGGAAATAAAAGGAATAAAGGTAGGAAATGAAGAAGTCAAACGGTCATTCTTTGCAGATGACATGATATTTTATACAGAAGACCCCAAGAACTCCAACAAAAAGTCTTCTAGGCTTAATAACCAAATTCAGTCAAGTAGCTGGATACAAGGTCAACACACAAAAATCAATAGCTTTCCTCTACACCAATGACAGACTCACTGAGAGAGAAATAGGGCAAATAATTCCTTTCACAATAGCATCCAAAAAAATGAAATGCCTAGGAATCAACCTAACAAAAGTAATCAAAGACCTCTTCTAAGAAAATTACAGCACTCTGAAAAGAGAGATTGAAGATGATATCACAAAATGGACAGACATCCCCTGCTCCTAGGTAGGAAGAATTAATATAGTGAATATGGCCATACTTCCCAAACTGCTATATAGATTCACAGCAATTCCAATTGAGATCTCAGCAGCATACTTCACGGACCTTGAGAAAACAATCCAAAAAGTCATTTGGAACAAGAAGAGACCCAGAATAGCAAAAGCAATTCTAGGTAACAGAGACATGGCAGAGGGTATCACAATCCCCAACTTGAAACTATACTACAAAGATACTGTGATAAAAACAGCATGGTATTGGCAAAGAAACAGACCTGAGGACCAGTGGAACAGATTAGAAGATGCAGAAACAATGCCAGACACCCTCAGCCATCTCATCTTTGATAACGGAGCCAAACACCCTCACTGGAGGAAAGATAGCATCTTTAATAAATGGTGCTGGAAAAATAGGGTTTCAGCTTGCCAAAGATTAAATCTAGACCTATATCTCTCACCATGCACTAAACTAAAATCAAAATGGATTAAAGATCTAAATATTAAAATAGAAACTCTAAACCAGTTGGAACAGAGATTAGGTAGAACTCTTGAAGACACTGGTGTAGGAAAAGATTTTATGAACAAAACCTCAGTTGCCAGTGAACTAGCACAAAGAATCAACAAGTGGGATCTCTTCCTATTAAAAAGCTTCTGCACAGCAAGAGAAACAACCAGCACTGTGAAGAGACAACCCACAATGTGGGAAAAAATCTTCACCTGCATTTCCTCAGACAAAGGTCTACTATCTCACATGTATAAAGAACTTAAAAAGATCAGACTTCCCAAATTTAAAGACCCAATCCAAAAATGGGCATCTGAAATGAACAGACATTTCTCAGACAAAGAAGGAGAAATAGCAAATAAATACATGAAAAAATGTTCAACATCACTGGTCATTCAAGAGATGCAAATGAAAACAACGCTGAGATTCCACCTCACTCCAGAAAGAATGGCTGCTATCGTGAAATCAACCAATAACAAATGTTGGCAGGGCTGTGGGGAAAGAGGAACTCTGCTCCACTGCTGGTGGGAGTGTAGACTGGTGCAAACACTGTGGAAATCAGTATGGAGATACCTCAAAGAACTAGGATTGGAAGTCCCATTTGACTCTGCTATTCCCCTGCTGGGTATCTTCCCCAAAGAATTAAAAGAATCATACCACAGTGATATATGTGCACCCATGTTCATAGCAGCACAGGTTGTGATAGCTAAAAGTTGGAAACAGCCCAAATGCCCATCAGCTAGAGACTGGATAAAGAAAATGTGGTTTTTTTATAAAACGGAATACTACTCAGCCATAAAAAATGAGAAATTAGAGACATTTATAGCTAAATGGATGCACATTGAGGCAATACTCTTAAGTGAAATAAATAGGACACACATGTGTAAATACCAAATAGTTTCTCTGGTGTGAGAAACTGAAAGAGTAAATAAGGACTAAAACATATAATAGGTAATGTGAAATAGGAAGAAAAGAGGCAAAGGGGAAGGAAGTGGGAGGACTAGGGGAAAGGAAATAAGGGAATGGGATTAATATGAGAAAATGGAAAAATAGGAACAAAATCTTTGTAAATAAGGAGGAATGGAGGGGTTGAAGGGAGGGCTGGGCAAGGATGAAAAGTAAGAACCAAGAGAGACTATGTAAAGGTGCAAATTTCCAATGATGAATGTCATTATATTGTATACCTAAAATGTACCAATGATTAGAATGAATAATCGATAATGCAAAATAGGAAGAAAAGGTCCAAAGGGGTAGGGGTAATGGGAGGGGCAGGGGAAAGGAGAGAAGGGAAAGGAAAAATGATGAGAAATGGAAAAAATGGAAATAAGTGTTTGTAAATAGGGAAGGGTGGAGGGGTGAAGGGAGGGCTAGGAATGGGGAAAAAATAAGAACCAAGATGCATTATGTAAAGGTACAAGTTCCCAATGAGAAATGTAAATGTGTTGTATACCTACAATGTACCAATAAAAGAATTTAAGAAAAAAAAAAGAAATCAGGGAAGATGACTGCTACCTCACACGCAAGGAGGTCTGTGGCTGCTCGGTCCTGGAGGTGTCCCCTTGGTGCTCTAATCCTTAGAAAATTCCTCAACATGCAGCCTTTGGCAGGTGGTTTCCTCCCCAGCTCTCTGGGGTGTGTGCCCTTGGGTGGGGATATCCCTATCCCTTTGCTTGCATCTCTCTGTGAATTCCCTAGTTTGCTAGTTTACACAGCCCCATGGCCAGCATCTATCTCCTGAAATCTCCTCATTCTTTCCCAACCCTCCCAATGGTGTTCACTTCAGCAATTTTGTTTAATTGAGAAACCTCCTTCCCACTGGTTGTTCTCACTTCTAACACCTTGATTTTAGTGTACAGTTGCGTTATCTTACATCTTGTGGCCCCTGAATAAAGACTTTTCACTGTTTGGGGAGTAGTTTTTTGTCTGACCAGACCTTTTCTGTGTCTTACACATGGTGTTGTCTGACTGGCCAGGGCTGAGCTCAATGAATAAGGTACTCTCTTACATGGCTGGGGGTATCACAATCCCCAACTTGAAACTATACTACAAAGCTACTGTGATAAAAACAGCATGGTGCTGGCAAAGAAAGAGACCCGAGGATCAGTGGGATAGATTAGAAGATGCAGAAACAACTCCAGACATACTCAGCCACCTCATCTTTGATAAAGGAGCCAACCACCCTCATTGTAGGAAAGATAGCCTCTTTAATAAATGGTGTTGGAAAACCTGGATTTCAACCTGTCAGAGATTAAAACTAGACCCATACCTATCACTGCACACTAAACTAAGATCAAAGTGGATTAAAGACCTAAATATTAAGACAGAATCACTAAAATTGCTGGAAGATAAGTTAGGTAGAACTCTTGAAGACATTGGCATAGGAAAAGACTTTATGAACAAAGCCTCAGTAGCACGGGAGCTAGCACAAAGAATCAACAACTGGGATCTCATCTTATTAAAAAGCTACTGCACTGCAAGTGAAACCACCAACAGAGCTAACAGACAACCTACAATGTGGGAAAAAAATTTTAGCAGCTGTACCTCAGACAAAGGTCTACTTTCTAGAATATGTAAGGAATTGAAAAAAATCAGACCCCCCCAAATTCAAAGACCCAATTCAAAAATGGGCATCTGAAATGAACAGACATTTCTCAGACAAAGAAGTAAAAGCAGCAAATAAATATATTAAAAAATGTTCAACATCACTGGTAATTTGAGAAATGCAGATGAAGACAACACTGAGATTCCACCTCACCCCAGAAAGAATGGCTGCTATCAAGAAATCAACCAATAACAAATGCTGGCGGAGGTGTGGAGAGAAAGGAGCCCTTCTCCATTGTTGGTGGGAGTGCAGACTGGTGCAACCACTGTGGAAATCAGTATGGAGATACCTCAAAGAACTAGGGCTACAGGTCCCATTTGACCCAGCTATTCCCCTGCTGGATATCTCTCGCAAAGAATTAAAAGAATCATACCCCAGTGATACATGCTCACCCATGTTTATAGCAGCACAGTTTGCAATAGTTAAAACTTGGAAACAGCCCAATTGCCCATCAACTCGAGACTGCATAAAGATGTGTTTTTTTTAAATAAAATGGAGTACTACTCAGCCATAAAGAATGAGAAACTAGAGACATTTATAGCTAAATGGATGCATATTGAGGCCATACTCTTAAGTGAAATAAATAGGACACATATGTATAAATGCCGAATAGTTTCTCTAGTGTGAGAAACTGAAAGTGTAAATAAGAATTAAAATGAATAATTCATAATTTGAAATAGGAAAAGGTCCAAAGGTGCAGGGGTGGTGGGAGAGGAAGGGGAAAGGGAAGAAGGGAAAAGAAAAATTATGAGAAAAGAAAAAAAATGGAAATGAAATTTATGCAAATAGAAAAGGGTGGAGGGGGTGAAGGGCACACAGGCAATGGGGAAAAAAATAAGAGCTAAGATACATCATGTACAGGTACAAGTATCCAATGATAAATGTAAATATATTGTATTCCTAAAATGTACCAGTAAAAGAATTTAAAAAAAATAAGATACTCTCTTGATTCACACCTGTCACCTTTGGCTAGCATTTTAGGGGTGGTCAGTCCTCCTGTAGGTTTCACTAAGGGTGAGGAATTCTTAACCTGACTCAGATGTCAAAGAGCATGGATTCTGCCTCACCACTCTAGTCCCTGGTGCCATGAGAGTCCCAAGGGTTTGTCTAGAAGGCAGCTGCATCCACTTATCTTTGTTCCATTTCCATTTCTTTTCTTTCCATTTCTCCCCAAACAATCAGAGGGATTTAGAGCATTTTACCTTCTCCCTGAGAAATAAAGAGTTTCTAGCCATCCACCCCTCTGCCCCTGCCAAGTCAACACTGTGATTTAAAATAATCTAGAGGAAAAAATCTCTCTCCCTGGGCATTGTCTCAGCAATGAAAGAGGAGTAACTAAGACACCTATCCTGCCAAGAACTCTTCAGGGAGCTGCTGGGCATGAACCTGGTCCATCCAGTCCCTCTCAGGCATCTCTCATGGCTGAATTTGAGCCTTGTTAATGGCTGTGTTAGCCACTCTGCTCCATGTTACAGGTTCTGCACAAGGGAGGATGATGACTCTGTGCAACCTACATAGTCATAGGCAAGAACTGACTTGGGAAGGAGTTCCCTTCTTGCTTTGGTTTGTGCATTTCAGACCAAGGCAGGCATTCATTATCTGGCCAGTGGCTGTAATCTGCAGCTAATCATGCAGATAGGGCTCTCCTTACAGACTCCCAGGTCACTGCATGGAGCACAGGCACCTGTGACTAACTGCCACAGAGCTATAGGCACACACAACTGTGACCTCTTCAGTGCAGCCTTGGCAAAATGAGCAGGCAGATCCAGGCTTCAAGCTAAGCTGGCACCCAGGGCCTAGCATAAAAGAGCTGTCACCTCCATTTATCCTGGAGAACACCATCCCTGGCTCTCTTCTGTGCCTGGGCTGGGCTCTTAGGATGTAGACCAGCCTCCTTGCTGGGCCTGCCTTCACGTAGAGGGAGAAGCAGCCAGTTTTTGAAAGTCACCTAACCCCTGTGCTAATACATTTTCCAGGGGAAAATCAAATTAACACATCATGCTCACTTTCCATTATATAATGGAGTCAAGAATTCCCCCAATGTAGGTGAGCTCCTGAAATAGGACTTTCAAGGTCATTCCTCTGCTAAGGACTCCACTTCCTGTCCAGGCACTAAAATCTAACATCATTGTACCACGTACAAAAGTGACCCTCCCCTGCCTGACTGCTCCATTGAGACCACTCATTCACTCACCAAGCAGGGAATTGGGAACCACAAGCAAGGAAATATCAGTCTTTCCTGGCAGATCCCAGCCTGGCCCAGCAAATATCACATTTGCCAGTTGTCGGATTGGGTCCAAAACAGCCAAACTGGAGTCCTGTCTGAACACACCTGACATAACATATTAATGCAATTGGCAGGGTTCTAGCACTGGATGAATCTGGTGTCTTCCTGGGGGAAAACCCGCTCTGATTGTTACTACATTGGCCATTTTCACAAATATTGAGAAAGGCCAAGATGCTTACCTGTCCATGGCTCAGCAAGACCACACAGGTCCCCACAACTACCTCAACTGCTCCCACCTCCAGAAAAATCTCTCCAACCCATGAGGTCCAGAGATAGCCATAGTGTACAGCCTCCCCAGCTCCCTTTGCCGAGGGACAGTGGGGGTGAGAAAGAACAGAGGCCCTCTCTGGGAGCCTACAGGTGCTGGAGAGCCTGGGCTGATCTCACCTGCCCAGCCCCAGTAGCAAGCCAGTGCCCAGACCAGCCTGCTGCTGCCAAAGGGAGAGGCCACTCCCTCTTGGCTACTATCTGACCAAGAATCATATGATGGGCCACATTCCCTCAATCCCTGAGTGCAGTTATGGAGTCATCCATAGCAGATCAAGTGGGCACCTGCCTCTTTTCTGCCACCTAGCCAACTATGAGTCCCCATCCCTGGGCTCTAAGCTAAGAATGGCATAGGCTGCCCCCCTTCAGAGATCTCCTATGACTCAAGTGCCAGCCAGGTGACCCCCGACCTCCTGCCACCTCCAGGCCTCCATGGTCAGGTCACATTCCTGCTCAGCGTCCCATAGGACTCCAGGAGGGAAGGCAAGGGTTGTCTCAGCTCTGAGCTTTTGCCCTCCTGGGCCAACACAGATGTCCCTTCACACCCTCTTGGCTGACATCCTGCCCCACACACAGTAACTGTGCAGTGGACTTTGCTGATTCGGATCGCTGCTTTTGATAGTGCTCCATGCTCAGAGCACAAGCAAGGAAAAGTGCTGTAAGAAATGAGGCCCATGTCACATTCCAGCCACATAGTCTAATGCAGTCACCCCATTAGGAGGCCAATCATTTCTAAAGGTTAAATATGATGGTGCTCAAAAAAAATAATTCTAGCCATTTAAATTTAGGACACTGAAAAAAGTTCAGTCCAAGAATGTTCTGTGGCTTGAGGCAGGCATCATTTCCCTTGATGGTGAATCAGACTCTATGCTTGCTCCAACCTCCTCCCTCAGGGTGCTGCAAACATGCAGAGGCTGGTTTCAGCTGGAAGTCACATGGCTGGGCCCCTCCTCTTCCACCACCAGCAGTAAAATGAGTCTGCTGGCCAGTGCAGCTTGAAAAGGAGTGAGGAGAATACTGACTCTCTCTGCGTCATGTCACTTCTCCTCTACCTGCTGGGTTGGCCCTTTCTCAATAAAGAACCTATTTGGGAAGTGAGTCAGCCCCGGCCTAGGGAGTGGCCACCCTCCAGTCCCACAGTTGCTATCTAGTTATAATACAAGCAATTGTGTTGCAATGGATATCACTTCACACACATGCTCTGAGACAGCAACCAGACTGAGAAGCAGGAGATTCACAAGCCAAAAGACCACTTGACCCTGGCTCAACATAAATGCATGGCAAACCACACTTCTGTCAGTGACAGTCACTGTTGGGTGGGATTCCTTATGTGACCATGCTGCAGTTTTTCCATTCTACTTTTAGATTTGGGTTCTGAGGAAAAATACTGATAACCTTGCGTCTCTAAGATACATGATTACTTCTTTCTCTCAGGTTAGAATATGTTGGATGGAAAAGTGGATGGAAGGATATGGGAGACTTGGCAGAGGAGTAAATGGTTAAACTGCAGGGCAAAAGCAGTCAAGCTCTGTGAAGAGTGAATGATTAAACAAGAAGTTTAGATTAGCGAAGCATATTGTGTCTGGCTGTTGTCCTTCCCCTTTCCCCATGAAATTGCCTAGCCTTGAGGCAGTTCCTAGCACAGACTGCTTTTCTTCTGCTTTTTTCTCTTACACTGATATTCTAAAGAAAAGCCAGAGAGTTCTCAGGTTCAGGGCTACTCCTGGGAGTCTCCCTAATGCTGGGTACTTTTGATTGAGATAGCCCCTCAGGCCCTCTCAGTGTTCAGACCAAGTCTCGCCTCCAAGTAACCTTTTTCATCCTCTGCACAGCCCCACAGTCCCAGTCACATACTGTGACAGACAGATATACAGGCAGATGAGTGCTGGGTGAACATATGGATGCATATGCAGATGAGTGGATGGATGAATAATGGATGGATAGATGGATGGATGAGTGAATGGGTGGCTGGATGAATGGAGTGAAAAGGTGGATAGATGTGTGGGTGAATGGATAGATGAATTATGAATGTGAAGTCAGGTTAGTGGATGGTTGATTGTATGGGAGAAGAATTGATGGAAGATGAATGATGGAAGGGTGGTTATGTTGGTGAGTAGGTGGGGATGGGTAGATGGCCTAGTGGATGGGTAGACAAGCAGTAGATGGATGGATGGATAGATGCTTTCATGCATGCTGGAGATGAGAGAGAGATAAAGAACAAACAGGTAGCTGGAGTGTACAGGGCAGGAGGTGGGCAGGAATGTAGGATGATTTCACCTTTCACAAAAAGAGGAAGGTTGTCCCTGTGAAATGGTAGTTTAGCATTATTTTACTCCCAGAATTCATTATATCTTTGTGAATATAGGCAACACACTGGAGCAGACATTTATCAATCTGTTTCACAAGGAAATTTCTCTTTAAATTAAAATATTAGATGAAATATGATGAAGCAAAAATCATGTCTCAAACCCCCTAAAAAGAAATATTAGCTTATAAGATACAATGAATTACAGGAACCCAAAGAGAATATTCTTTATTCCTATATATTATATCAGACAAGACCTGACTTGATATGGAAATTCTCCGTACAGCAGCTGGAGCTCATGAGGCAGCATCATGCAGCTACCAACGTTGCAACAAAAGCACCCATGAATGCTCATTTCAAGAAAAGGCTGAGAAAGGGCTGAGACAAACATAAGAACAAATGTTGTTTTTTCAGTAAAATTTTCTTAAACAAGGTTAAGTGTCATAAACATACAAATTACTTTAACAGAAGCAAGTATGTTTGGGACTTCCCCAGCTACTGTGTGAAAATTATTCTGCTTTATGCAAAGAAATTATGGGTTTAGTGTTGTTTCCAAAAATAGTCATTACTGAATGTGTCTGCAAAAGGTGGTGACTGAGCAGTGGGTGAGTTATTGTGATTCACACAACCAGCTGGAGCTGGTTGGGTATGGGCGTGTGTGAGAGACAGACATGCAGACATGCCAACACATGGCCAGGGAGATACATTTCATGCAGGGGTGTCCCTTTCCCACACTCCAGAGTGCTTGGCTCTGGTACTGGTTCCCTGTACTCTGATTGCATGGGTGCACTAAACTCAGTTGGGAGGGCTGTGGATGTGCATCCCTGGAAGATGAAGATTAGAGCTGTGAGCCCCTACCCATCTCCTGGGCCACTTGCCTGCTGACCTTGTCCTTCCCAGGGACTGTACCTCCCTGAATCCAGCAGATAATTGTCACCTTACCACTGTATGCTCTTGAGATTTGGTGTCTCAGAGCTTCCTGCCCCACTTTTGCTTGTCCAGTGCTGGCCTTGATCCCAACATGAGGCTGGCCTAAGGACAGACCATCAGGTGAAGAATGAGATGCTAATGCAGGGGGTGGGAAGAGGGAGCAAAGCATACCAAGGTGTCCCCAGCTGACCTGGCAGGTGGACTCGACCTTCTGGGCCTTAAACATCAGCTCAGCTAAACTCTGCTCCTCCTGATGACATGCTCACGACACTGTCTATTGAAAGTATAGGATGGAACGCCTTGAGGTCAGAAGGATGTCCAGTTTCTTAGCTCACTGGCTAGAAGCTGGGCCTCAACAGGCAGGCCTGAGTCCCCAAGCAGATGCATCCACTCCACTGATGCGACCCAGAGATTATCCCCTGCTATTTCCTGGCCTGTAGTGCATGGTGTCTGCCTGAGGCATCTTTCCCTGCATCTCTCATTCCTTACTTACCTGAGCAGCCCCTCTCAGCTCTTGAGATGTCCCAAGGAGCCCCTCTCCATCTGGGACTGTATGAGGTCATGGCTCAGCCATCTACTTTGGCTCCCAGTTACAGACATAAGCACAGTGTTAAGACGATGCTGAAACCAGGACAGCGAATATCAGCTAGGCCACAATAGCTCCCAGTCCCCTCAGCTGCTTCCTTGATGCATGTCCCATGCCCTGACCCTTGTCATTGGCATGCAAGAGCACCTGGAGCCCTGTTCACCTCTTTCTCTTTCTCAGTTTAGAGCAGAAAGAGATTGACCTGTCTGCAGGGGCTTCCTTGAGAAGTGATCATCTGTGGTGTCAGCTCAAGCCTAGGGAGGAACACTCACTTTGGGGTTGTGATTAATGTCATCATTAGCCATTACAGAAGAAAAGTCACTGTGAAGCCAAGAGGGTTTTCAGATGCCTAGGAGTAGAAGAGGACCACAGCTCAGCACCAGAGTGTTCTGGCTGGTGTCACAACATGGCTTGGTGACAGGCTCAAGGAGAGG
The DNA here is from genome assembly GCF_053883595.1 of Heterocephalus glaber. Lineage (NCBI taxonomy): Eukaryota > Metazoa > Chordata > Mammalia > Rodentia > Bathyergidae > Heterocephalus > Heterocephalus glaber. The sequence continues at coordinate 51,683,593 of NW_028258320.1, read as the reverse complement.
AGGCTAAGAGTGATCAGTCCCTGCAGAGGGGAACCTGCCTGACCCCCTGGCCCACACAGGTGGCATGTTCTTCCCAGAGGTGGGTCAGAGGTCTCAGACTGAGTGGTATATCCTCAGAGGACACAACCACATGATGGGGGCCTTGGCTGATGTTGGCCTTTGGGAAGGAAAGCATGTGTCATATGACAACAAGGTTCGTCACTCTGGGTGTGTGCATACTCCAGTGTATGGTCTTGGGCTTCAGAGTCCTTATGGTAAATCCAAGGCAGGATTGACCTCCCTGGTCACCACAACACCTCTGAGACTGCACACTGCTCAAGAGCCCAAAGATGAGTGGGCCCCACGTGCGACCTTTTCCAAGGTCAATAGAGAGGGCCTGAGTCTCTAGGAAGTATGGGGCAGGGACCTTAGACAGTCAGACCCATTAGGCCGTTTGCACACTATGAAGCCCAGAGCCTGGTGCCACAGGGAGGTGATACAGATGTAGGAGCCACTGGGGTTGGATATGTCAGGGCACTACCAGACACTCAGACACCATTACGGAGAGTTTTCTCACACAATTGTGGGTCTGGCTAACAGTCTGAAACTCACAGGCAGCACCTGTCCATGGTGTCCAGGGTTGCTCCTGGGTGGGGCACAGGGAGTGTAAGGGCACTGAAGTAGATGGTGAGGCATCTGGGTGATGTGGCATAGGGACACCCAGTTGAGGGATGTGTGTGTCACACCTGACTCCTCTGTTGAAGGTGGAGGAGTCTGGACAAAACCCAGGAGCTCTGGCCCCTCCCTCACTCTGACCAAGGCTTCCCTCTGCCTAAATGTGTTTGGAGCACTGATGTAAGGAAATGCTCATGGTGTAAGGAGGAACCTCACTTGCCCCCACAATGGGAGAGCCTAATTGACTCCCTCTGTGGTTGTTGTCTCTGTCTCAGAGGAACAGCCCACATCACCTGAAGGGGGCTGGCCTTGTGCTGACCTGTGCAGGTCCCAGTCTTGCCTCTGCCATGGCTGGTGGGGGCTGAGAGATGTTGTCTGAGGTGGGGACCATCTGGGCCTGTCCTGACAGGAATCGCTCATCCCACTGTGGTGACCTCTGGTGCTCCAGGCTATCCCCTGAGCATCCCTGTCAGGTTAGAGAGCAGAGAAGGCTCCTTCTTGAGGCATAGGGACCAAACCCTAAGCCATGGCCCATATTCCAAATCCACCACTTGCCTGAGTTCTCTGAGACTCTTGCAGTTTCTGGCACTTTATGCTTTTAATTAACACACAGTGGCTGTGACCTTCTGTCGCTTCTGTGAAACCAGGCTTGGGCTCCATTGGGAGGCAGGAGAGATTGCTTGACCATGGGAGTCACTGCTCCACAGCTCCAAAGCCATCATGGCTGGTTTTAATTACTGGAAACCCCTTTAGTGATTTTTCATGTCTTAGACCAAAACCAATAAATATATTCATCAATATCTAAGAGATATGGCCCAAGGCTCAGTGCAGCCCCAAGCCAGAAGACCTTGGGGAACCCAATCTGGTCTTCCACTGCCTTAAGCCAGGACAATCACACAGTGGACCTGACTAACTCCTGCTCCTGGTGCCTGTGGCTGGAAAGCAGGCAGTGTGGTGGCCTGTAGTGGCCTTCTCGGCCTGAGGCAGGGCCTAGTACACACAATGACCCACACTACATGCTCAGTCACAGCAGACAGATCAAACCATGAGTGAAGGAAGGAATGGAAATGCAGCTAACATTTTTCTTCAACCATTGAGAAATGTACTGGATAATTTTAATTACATTTTCCAAGGGTATTTAAATTTCTCCAGAACAATATGAGAAACCATGACCATCATTGTGGAGCCAAGTACTGAAGGACAGGGTGCAGAGTCATGAGCAAAAGCAGAAACCCTCATTCTGGACCCTTCTCTGTGCTGGTTGTACCTCCTGGGGAAAAATCAGGTAATCTCCTGTACCCAACTTCCTTTCTCCAGAGAGGGCCTGTCAGTGAGAGCAGAGGCCAGCTCAGACTCAGGGCCAGACACAGGAGGAGCCCAATTGAGGAGAGGGGAGGATAGGAGGAGGACAAGGATAATGAAGAGAAGGAGAAAGAGGGACAAGGAGGAAGGAGAGAAGAAGAGGTAGGAGGATGAATGAAGTCAGACCTGCACATAGTCCACCAAAGCAGGCTCCTACTTCTTAGGAAAGGACCAACAGCCCATGTTCTCAGCTTTGTGGGACATACGGTCTCTGTGAAAGCTACTTAGCTCTGCTGCAGAACGTGATGCTTGGCTGGCTGTGTTCCAGCAAGGCCTTCAGTGAAACTCTGGGGATTTAGCCACAGTTTCTGGCTGTGCCAGGTAATCATGTCCCCTGTGGGTAGGGGATACAAGCCAGAATATCTATTTCTGTGGACTTTGGCTTCCAGTTGTGTATCTGTGCTGGGGTAGCTGATGGCAGGGATCCCATGAGGCCTGTGCTGTGGGGAGATGGGAGGGAAACTAAGGCCACAAAGGGAAGGAGGGGTCCACCAATGAAGGTGCCTCCCCAAGGCAGAAAATGCTGTACCTTGGCTCTGGAGCAAGGTTGGAGGGGCTCCTATCCTTGGGAAAGAGCAGGAACAGCAGGCATCCTAGAGACTCCCTCTCAGCTCATTATGGTTTATATCTAGATGTCCCCCCTTTGCTTCTTGGCCTTTTGGCTGAGATCAAGTGTAGATGTCCCCCCCAAAACATCATGTGCTCATAGCGGTGGGGCTTTTGGGGCTGTGTGATTAGTCTACTGGATTAGTCTACTGATAGGTTTATAGCTGGGTGTGATGTTGGGATGTGAAGCCTGGTGGAGAGAGGTGGGTCCCTGCGGGGATGGCCTGGAATGGTAGACATCCTTCCTCCTCCCTTGATCCCTTGCTGCTTCCCACCGACCATGCCACTAACTATTTTCTGACACGCACTTCCGCCCTGCTGCCCTGCCTTGGAGCCACCCACTTGGGGACTGAAATCTCTACAAACTGTGACCCAAAATAAACCTCTCTTCCTTTAACTTGTGGGTGTTACATATTTTGTCCCAGGTATGAGAAAGTAACTAGGACACAGCCCAAGACAAGAAAGGAGGCTAGAAGCCAGGCCCACTGCTGCCACAAGCCCCAGACCACCTCACTCCCAGGGCTACAAAACATTCCCATGGCCCTGCAACCCTCCTGCCACTAAAGCCCAAGCCTGAGGCCTCTTCTCCAGCCGAGTGGCTCCCCTACTTGATGACTTTAAGAGTTTGTCACCTGAACCCTCTCAGCTTCTTGCTACTGCTGAGTAAACTTTGCTTCTTCCCACTGGTGCTCTGTGGCTTCTCTTCCTAAAAGCTTCCCCAAGACCCTGTGAGTGTCACTCAATTCTCATATATACCAGGGCCCCTCCTTCTACAAACACACAGACCTCTCCCTATCCATGCTCTGCTCCTCTGTTCCTTCCCCTGCATGGCCTCTCCCCACTCAGTGGATCCTATTCATTCTTCAAAGCAAAGTTCAAAAGCTACCTCCTCCAGGAAGCCCTGCCTATTTGCTCCTCCCTTGAGGATAGATGACTCCTTCGACTCAGGTTGGCTCCTGTCCCCTGCTACCTTAAGCTATAGTTATTTCTACCCCTTCCCCAGTGGACAACAGGGTCATACCTCCTTCACATCCCACATCAGGACTTTGCAAATCCTGCAGAAGCCTTACATCCATCAAGAGATTCCTGGAGTAATTCCAGAGAATATTAGGTTCTGGGTTCCTTCTGCTTCTCTGGATCCAGTAGGAGACCCCCAGCAAGGAAGCCCAGCCCATTGCAGAAGGGCATCCCTGCCAATGACTGCATTACCATGGAAACTGCTTACAGTTGAATTCTAGGTGTGTTTGTTTTGGAGGCATTTCTCATTGCACACAAGTGTGCATCACAGGAAGAATGTGACTCAAAAGTCACTTGAATGGCTGGCATGAGGTGGGGATGTCTGGGGACAGATAGCCCCTCTGAGGACTACAGCCACATAAGAGTTTTCCACACAAAAGTGCAAAGGGATTTCTGCTCTGTACCAGCTTTTTGGTCTGGAATTTCCAGGCCTGGATTAGCTCCTGTCTCAAGCATCAGGGCCAGCCTACCCCAAAAGGGACACCGTGAAGGGACTATTGTCCAGGCCAGGGGCACAGATCAGCTGGAATGAGCCCTGGGTACTTCAGATGAAGTCCTTTGGGGAAGACCAGTAGAGAAAGCCTAGCCCCAGCCACAGGGTCAGCCTTAGAACAGCCTCTCTGATCAAGCAGGACAGGGGATGCCAGAGAGCTCCCAGTAAGGATAAGGTGGGGCATAGCCCACTGAGCACTGCCCATGAGTGGACTGTCCACTTAAGGGCCAGGTAACCAAGGAAGAGGAGTCACCAGGGATGCAGGATGCCCCTGTGGAGCTGAACTAAGCCACACAAGGCTGAGCAGGGCTTAGTCATGCCCTCCAGTAGGCCTAGACCTACCCTGTCATCTCCAAGCCTTCTCATTGGTTTTGTGGCAAAGTGTTGGCTTCACATATATTTGTTACACTTGGTTTAAAGTTTAAAAACCATAAGTACCACATTTACAGAGTTGCACATCAAGCTTTTCAATTTTATTTCCAATTTAATATCATCTATCTGGAAGTGTTTTCCTCTCATACGGTCTTTAATACTAAGCAGGAATGATCAGAGCACTTTCAACATCACTTCCCGAAGTACCCACTCCAGGAGCACTGAAGGGCTGCTCACAACCTGGATTTATTAACCTGCCCAGGTGGTGGCAGCCATGCAGATGGAAATGCAGCTGCTTACAAATGGTACGTCTATTTCTCTGGCTTCCTAAGCAACAAATTACCTGAGGCAAGAATTCATCTGGGAAAATGGCTTCTGGAAACGGTGTTATTTTGACCCTCATCTGGTACCCATTACTGACACTCCTGCCTCCACCATGCACTTACACACACATACCAAAATCTGGAGCTTCCAAAAAATGCCCCAGCCAGCCCCTGAGGGATGAGCCCCAAGCTTGGCCAATGCCCTGTCCCTGTGACCAGTGGCTTCTGGCTGGTGGGACAAAGTGGCAACTGGGGTGCAGTGTTCCTTCTGGGACTAAGGCTGAAGCTGCCAAGCAGGGCCCTCGCCCAGAAGGGCCAGCCCCTACATTTCTGGAGCAGGCAAAGGCCCCAGTGACTTCAGAGATAAGTGGGTGAGAAAAGCTCAGGTCACACTGGAGGTCATAGTTAGGAGAAGCTATCTGCACAGATGGATGGTGGCAGCCTTTATAAACACACATGCAATCATGTATTCGCATATGCACGAATGCATGCTCTCACACGTGCTTAGTTTTTACTACGACATTTTCAGTCTGGTATAGTGGCAGTAAGAATGGCAAATGAAATGTCAATGCCCAGCCTCCACAACTGTCCAAGCCTGATGCTCACATCCCCGGAATGCCTACTTCTCCTCCACATAGATCATTTGAAATAAGTCCCAAGTATTTTAACATTGTCTGTAAATATTCAGCATGCTGCCTGAAAGATAATGACTCTTTTGTAAATAGCCATAATACTACTATGCAAGCTTTAAAAATTAATGATAAAATTCCTTTATTTAATGGAACATGAAGCCCAGGTTCTGTTGCTAGATGTTCTTCTAACCCTTTTCTGCCCCTGCATCTGACAGGCAGGTGTGTCACTCAGCATCTTCTGACTGGGCCTCCTTCTCCCTCTCTTCCCCTTGCATGTTTTCTTCTAGAGAAATCCAATCTTCCCTCTTGCCATTTCCCCTCCTGAACTTTGCGATGGTCTTGTGTCTGCATAACTGATAAATAGGCAGCTACATATAAGGCCCTGATGGCTGGGAGCATTTGCAGGGCAGCTTGTCAGGATGCTGTGAACATTCCACTCCTGGTGGTCATTGCCAGCATAAGCAAATTATTGGGAGTTGAAAAACTATCATTTTCCTTCCCTTTTTTAAGAATGCTTCTACAAAGAGAAACTTCTTCACACTGTCCCCCAACTTGAAGACCTTGAGGCACACCTACATAGGAAAAGCAGGACCCAGGGTCAAAATAATGAGTACATTCCCTACAGTCCTCCAAGGTAACCAGTGGGCCTAGTCCTGAATGTGTGAGTTCCAGCTGAGAGACCCCTTAGCAGTCATTGTTTATGTCAATGCCCATAGCTACTGTGGCTAGCAGCTCCTAAGTCATCCTGAGATAACTCTAGGCCTGGTGGCCTTGTTTTCTGGTACAAGCTGACCCCATAGGCTCCCCTTCCACTCTTCCTTTCCCAGGCCTGGAACAGCACCTCCCTCAGGAGACCCGGTTCTTGACAGGAGGACCATACATTTGGAGACCTCAGCATGAGTACTTAGACATTTGCCAAAACTGGCTGGTCATTGCCTTTTGGCATTTTCACGGAGCAAATTAGGAAACATGAGACATCAAGGCTTGGGGTATACCATGGGGGTGAAGAAGGCTGTGGGGGTGAAGGGTGCCCGTAAGGAACACAGCACTGCCTGGGATCTCCTGATGGAGCTGCTGAAGGCTACCAAGTAGGCCATGGCAGAATGAATGTGCACCTGATCAGGCCCCCTAATGAGACCCTGCTGGAGAAAGGCCAGAAGGATGAGACCAGAGCAGCGATCTGGTGTCATCATAGGCACAGGAGCAGGGTCTGAGCTGGGCCATCTTCTGTTTCTCTGGTAAACTCTGTGTGAACACAGGACAAAACTGCCTTCCCCATGTACAGGAGCTCATAGCAGCCACAGGCACTGAGTCTCAGGCTGTCCAGGGCAGCTGTCAGTCCATGCCAAGTTCCCATATTTGAAAGCTGTCTGAGGACATTTTACCAGAAACAGACATCTCTATGAACAGTCCAAAACTGTGGTGAAGTAAAGCCCCATGGGGCTGTGTTCTTTACAATCCATCTCAGCTCAGAGTGAAAATATCAGTCTTCATGTGACACCTCATCCCCAGGGGCTGGCCAAGCATCAGAGCAGGAAGGGAACAGGCCTTTAGGTTTTTATCCACACACTACGTGGTGGGACGTGGTAGAAATCCCTGTTCTTCTCAGAGCCATAGCAGAAGCTTCAGGCCAGTCCCTGACCTGTGACAATAGTAGGAAACAGGCCAGGGGCTCCAAGCCTCCATGTGGTCCCTTGGCACCTCCTGCTAGAAGTCTGGTCAGTAGTTGCCCTCTGTACCTGAGATTTTGCCAACAGCATCATGTCCTGGTCTATTAGGCCCAGACAGACAGTGTCTCACCCCAGATGGAGGCTGGTGCTCTGGATATCACTCAGCCAGCTTGTGCTCAGAGACCTTGTCTCTATTGTCTCCCACATAGCAAAGGAAGCCCAGACAGGGGTCCCCAAACCCATAACCTCCTGCTTGTCCCTCTATGAACACAGAAACCAAAGGTTCCTCCCAGGCCAGCACCTCTACAGGCCACACAGGGGCTATGAGGAGGTTATGGGAGCTCAGGTAAGAAGAAGAGGCCATTGTTCACAGCCCAGCCTGAAGCTGTCACTACCCCTGCCCTTATAGGACTACAGATGAGGTCCTGTAGAATCCTGCTTGAGAGTCCTTGGTCAGGAAACTTCAGCATCAGAAGCGAACCAATGCCTTTCAGGTGCTAGCTCACTCCTCTGCTCCTTGACACTAGGAAGGGCTGGGGCTAAGCCCTGATCCAAGATCTGCCTCAGCCTCACTGGCCCCACACAGTCCAGCACTGTCAGGTAGCATGGCTGTGGCCTGTTTGTCATTCCTCAGGCCATACCTCCAGTTATCCAGCTCCTGGAGGTGCCTGCCATTGGAACCTACCAACTCAGATGGGAGTGAGTGAGAGTTTGAGGGAGGACCTGGAGGATCATCCAGAAAGGCCACAGGTCCAGTTTGCATTCAGAAGGAATCACTTCATCAGGAGTCTTTCTTTAAATTGAGAATTGGCTGGGCTTGATTCTTCAGAAGTTTGAGGTGGCTAAGGATGATAGAGCATACTAGAGTCCCCCATTTCCTGTGGGGTGATGTACATAGGAAGGACAGGCAGGTCTGGCTTGATGCCTGGGCAGCATTTTTCTCCAAGGCTATGAAGTCTGCACCCATGGTTATTCCATGCAACCACCCACTGGGGTTTCAAGGGTGAAGGACACAGGGAGTACCTCTCGCTCTCTCACCTCTTGTCCCTGCACCTCTCAGTACCATCCCTTCCTCATCCACATCAGGGCTGCCCACCATCCTCCTGTAGTACCTTGGAAGTGGGATCCAGGGGTCTGGGCTCAGAGACATGGTATTACCTTTGGGTCTGCCACCCACACCCCAGAAGCACAAAAGAGAGCAATGTGTGCCTTCGCCTCCAACAGCTCTGCTATCCACCCCCACCACCCACAACCTTCTTAGAGTTTCTCCTTTACTGACTGCTCTAGCTGAAAAACTGTGGAGCATATGGCTATACTGGTCAAATATTTGCAGTTTGTGAACTGTATTTTGAAATTAATGAGGACTTTAGCTTTTATAGACTTCTAAAATGCAAAACATGCCAACTTAGGAGAGGAGTTTGCAATTCTCCATGAAGCCAGCTCCACCCAGACTTACTCGTTTGCAACGAGTGGTCTTCAGAAGCCCATGAGTGCCTGGTTCTGAGACTGCACACATGCAGAGTTCAGGTTCTGCCACTTGTTCTCCTCCTAGTATCTCATCCTACTGATGATGCTACTCTTGTCACCCCCACCTCCAGACACCCCTGCAGGCATCCACACAGATCCTGCCCCAGCACATCCCCAGACAGACCTTGGACCAGGAAGGTCTCTGCTTTCAGGAGCACACTGCAGGTCTGGAGGTGTGAAAAGTTCACTCACGTTTGAAAGTTGTGCTCCTCTCTCAGAGGTCAAGAGTTTCTACCTTTGCTTATGTTTATCATAATGTTTCACTTCTTTTCCTTTATTTCTTGACTCTGTGTTTAGAATTAATTTCATTTTTTTGGCCTTGCTTTGTAATGTAGGCAAATGTTGGAAAAATAAAATAACCACAACTAAGAAATTAACTGAAAAACACTAAATGTCACAACTATAAAATTTTCATTTTGAATTCTTTGAAGTGGTTTCATTGAGTTTTTAACAATAAAACAAATGTAGTGAAGAAAATAATATCTGAAAATAGACTACAAAAGAATAAAGTAATGAGTACTCACCACCCTGCCAGTATGGTTAGTGCTCTCTGTACTCAAATCCTGCCCATGCATTTACACTCACCCACACATACACACATTCTCACACTTGCAAACACTCACATACATGCACAATCTCACATATATGTGGTTGCACATACACTCCTGTACACATTTGCACACACTAGCACACACACACACACACACAGTCAGCACATGATGGTGCATGGGTACATAAGAACTTATGCCAGCAGCTTGCTTGCTCTCCCTGACAGACTGACCAGTTGCCAGTGGGTGGATGTGTCAGTTACTCCAGCCTACACCCTATTATCAGACATTTAGTTGTGTCAAATTTCTTCTGTTGCTATCAACTCAAAGCAGGAATAACTGGCTAAAAATTGATTAGAAATTTAAAAATAAAAAGATTATTTTTAGGTGCAAAGATATTTTGAAGAGAGAGAGCAGTGTTTCAAGATGTGAAGGAGCAGAAACCATCCTGTGGTGTGGCAAAATTGCTAATACTAGAAAAACCAGTGATTTGGTAACATTAATCTTTCAACAATAATTATTTTAACAAAATTGCCAGGTGAAATGACTTCCTTTCTATCACATTTAATTTGGTAAAATTGCTTTAATTGCCAAAAGACTTGGCAGGAGGCAAGCAGGGCAGGTAGGCTATTGCTGAGGGGCAGGCAGCTAGCAAGGTCAGGCCAAGCAGGACTTATTTGATGGGCCAGCCCAGGCAGGTGCAGGCACAGCACCCAGGCCCCAGGATCCAGATAGGAGCATCTCTGGCAAAAGTGGGAGGCAGAACTGGACAGAGGTACCTCAGCCCTGGAGCTGCTCTCGGTAGCACCAGGGACAGCTCCGGAGCAGCCTGGTCCTGGGAAGAGATGTCCAGGCAGATTAATCTCCGGGGAAAGACTATCCAGGCTGGTTTATACTCATAAAGGAGCTGTCCAGGCACTCTGGTCCCCAGGAACTTGCTGTCCAGGCATGTGTTCACACTTTTCCAGATCAGATGGCTCTGTGGTTTAAATCTAGGCTTGATCCTCAGACCCACTGGATGGCTCATGAAGAAAGGCACTAGATGAACAATCAAGGGATAGTGAGGGGAGTGGATGAATGGGCCACAGGCAAGTGAGGAAGTAGGTAGTGGGGAAGGAAAACATGTGAGTAGTCCACCATCTGCAATGTGGAAGGGGCAGGATTCTTCAGTTGCCTGCCTCATTCCCACTAGGTCTACTCTTGGCTTCAGCATGGCATTCAGGGGTGAGGTGTGGCCAGGACCCTAGTTCTCCTTGGAATTCATCCTCTCTATGTCCACTGCCCAAGGATAGGATCCCAATCCAATGCCTAAGTTCACATCCCAGTTCTGACAGAGCAGGGACAGGACACAGAAAGACCCCACAGTCATCTCCACTCCTGGAAATATTCCAAAGATGAACTCTACCTGAGAATGCCAGGACATATGACCCTGGCTCCCATCTCACCAGGCTGAATATTTCCACAAAAATCAAGTCAGTTGGTTGATTTTCTGTGTCTAGAAACTGGAAAGGTACCTAAAATGTAAAACTGTCTTATTAGTTGGATGCTTCTGTTCTCTCTTTATCCCACATTTGAGATCAAGACAGACATCTCAAAACCAGCAGGAGGGGAAGTACTGCTTTGATGCAGGAAAGTTCCTGCAGATCTGGCTGTGAAAGCTCCATGTTTACAAATGCTCCCAAGGACCCATATTAACTCCTGAGTCCAGAAGGAATTATCTGCATGAAACTAGAGAATTTCATTGTGCCTCCTATCTCTGTATATCTTTTTCTTTTTTTTTTTTTTTAAGGTACCAGGGATTGAACTCGGGTCCTTGCACTTGTGAGGCAGGCAGCAGAACCACTAAGCTAAATCCCTGGCCTGACTGCCTCCTATCTCTGCAAAGCCCATGCCTGGTAGCTGTGTGCTTTGCTGGCCGATAGTGGTGGGTCATTATGGGAGATAGGAGCATTGGCTGTTTAACTAGTCAATGCATCTCTTCTGTGTATTGCTTATCTCTCCCAATGATTAGCCCTCATTAAAATTCTGTGCTGCACGTGAAGGATTCTGCAGCAGAGCTCATAGGAAGCTTCCTTGCCTCTTGCCTGTAGTGGAGTATTCAGGCCATGAGTCAGCCCTGGGAGGTGCAGATGATGATGTATTTTGGAGACAGGTGAGCCTGCCTAGTGTGGCTGCTATGCCCAGTGCTGCACCAGTGGTGGCCTCCTTGGTCTGTGGAGCCCCAATTCTATGTGGAGAGATCAGATCCTTCAGGGCCATCCATGTGTATGTCCAGGGCTGTCTGGAGTTGGGAAGAATAGCTAGGGGTCAGACTGCATGTTTATTAGAGCCTTGAGATCATTGGCCAGCAGGTGATAGATTCTTATCACTCGCAGGGATTTGGGGGAGCTCTGGTGTGGTGTTCTTCTGACAAGCGGGGTGGAGATGGAGCTGGTGTGCTCACTGTGTGGCACTGTGGGTGGCAGTTGCTGCTGTCTACACTATCCACCAGGTGTCAGGACATACGGCTGTGGGTTAAAGAAGGCCAAAGGTATAAAGTTACAGCACATCCCACATTGCTGTGACAACTGAGCACAAACTTGTGACTCCCTCTCTACCCCAGACACCTGCCATACTTCCCCAGTGCCTACAGAATGAGCATGAATCCCAAATACATCCAATTCTCCCCACCTGGTCCCAGGCTTGCTCTGTCTGGAGCTGGGGTGGGCTTAGCATGCAAGGGGGCCATATGGCTTCTCAACAGTCCACAGTGGAACTACCAGAAGTGGGCAGGAGCCATTAGTACCTCTTCTGGGGGCTCCATCATCATGGCACAATGGAGAGGGGCTCTTGATGGAACGCCTGTGTTGGTGTAGTTATTTTCTCCTGCCAACCCCCTCCAAACTTTCCACAACCTGAGGATCCAGGAGAGGAAAGAAAGGCCCTTTCTTTCTTAAGATAAGAGAAGTGATCTGAGCTTCAGGAGGTGGCAGCTGGCAAAAACACAATGGCCCTGGCCTGGGGACTCAGAGGCAGAGGATGAAGGATCCCCTTGCCCAGCCTGACCCTGTGGCTGGAGAACGCCCACAGCTTGACCCAGGATAATGGGGCCTGAGCTCTCCTGACCTGGAGCCCTACCATGATAGGGGCCCACACCCAGCTGAGAAGTCTCCTAGACTCTCCTGAACACAGAGCTGTGCAATGGATACCTTTCAGAGGTAGAGCTCAACTAAGAACACAGAAGGTACCTCTTTATTACAAAGCACGGTCAGCAGGAGATGCTAAAATAGCTCAGCGGCCTCCACATGGCTGTGGACAGAGGCTAAACTCACTCTAAGCTCTCAGGGCTCCTGTGAGTGTTCTATTAAAAGAACAGCACCATCAGAATACTATAAGATTATTAATTTTATTATTTGGTTCTCAAACCTGGCTTCCCCTCAGGATAAGAACAAGTTTGTTGGCTTAAATCTGTTGGAAATGCTTGGCACAAATTCAGATTGATGCAGGGGGAGGGGGGCTGTTGGTTGCCACAGCAACTGAAGAACCATTTTTAATTTCACTCTGTGAACCATAGATGCCATACACACAGGGAGGCTGTTGGTCATGGGTCCCAAGCCCCCCAGGGCTAGGCTGTATGCCCCAGAAGCCACCATTTCCAGTCTCTGTGGCTTCTGATTCAGGCTGTCAGTCTCCAAGAAAAGGCTGGAAAGCAAGCAGCTGCAGAAGCTCTGTAGTGTTCAGGAAAGAGGCCCATCTGGCAGGGACAGCAGCCACATCTGAGGCCATCCTTATTCCGGGGATGTAGTGTTCCTCTCAAGCACTGTGTCCTCAGTAGCCTCAGCCCCTCCAAGAAAGGGAACATGTCTCAGTCAGTGTCCTGAGTCCCCTCAAACATCTTCAGATCTTCCATTGCCTTAATCTTACATGCAACACTATCTTAAGGCCAGCTTTGTTGCCTGTCTGTGTCCTGGGTCCTGCTCTCCCTTAAATAGACTGTGGAAGCCATGAGATGCAGAGGGAAGCATGGCCTCCCATGACCTCAGGCCCTGCCCTCTTAGCCACTCAGGCAGCCTGGCCTACTCCTTCCAAACTTGGCCTCAACTGGGCTTTGTCCCTAAGGAGCCAGTACCCACAGCATCAAGCCCTGCCAGAGACTGGACAGGCTCTCCTAGCCACCCTTGGTGGGAGGCAGCAATATCTAACAAGCCACTCCATATCTTCCTGTCAAGGAGGACTGTCCCTCCAAGAGATCCAAAGATTCAAAGGCTACTGGAGAGGCCAGGGATTTGGTCAAGAGTAAGCTGGAGTTACTTACCCTGCAATGAGACTGTCTGTTTTTTTTCTTCACAGGATGTCCAGCAAACTTAGCTTCCTGGAAAGGAGAACAGAGACTGAGGGCAATGGAGGGCCCTGTACCATCCATCTGCAGGAGAAAGCTATAAACTGAGGGAAAGTGCATTTTAATGCAGATTAAACTTCAAATGTACAACATACAAGAGCCATAGTTTCAGAGGTGAGTTCTCAACACTGGTGGGTTGAGGCTCATAAATGCTTCTTTTGAAGGTCAACAGTCTTTGATGCATTAGGATTTCTAGCAGAAAGTAGCCTGGGTGGTGCCTGTGGTTCCACCTCCACTGCAAGCTGGGCTGAGTCCTCCCTCAACAAGGCCTTCTGCAGCAGGGATGGGGACAATGGCCTCAGAACAAACAAAGCCACCACCTGTTCATATACAGCCTATGAACAAAATATTCTTACAGTTTTAAATTGTTGAGAAAATTCAGAAAAACAATGTTTCATTGCACACAAGATCTACATGAAATTCAATTCTTGGTACTTGTAGATTATTCTTCATCAGCATCCAACCATGCCCACTTGCTGATTGGTCACCTACACTGCAGTGTGGAACACTGCCCAAAAAAGCCGCAGTCTGGCTTTTACAGAGAGGGGCATCTAGTAGATGGTCAATTCCATATGTCCACTGGGGATGTTGTCCTTCATTTTTTAAACAAACAAAAATCAAAATATTGCTGAGGAGTTTTATAAAATTTGTTAACACCAGCTGACTGTTCATACCATAGATAAAGGAGATCATCCTGGACAACTGGGTGGTTGATATGATGGCCAGAGCTGAGGCCTCCATGACAAAGACAGAATCCCGCCATGGATGGCCACGTCACCTCACGCTCAAGACTTCCATCCCATCAAACATTGCATGAGCCAACTCCATGCAAAAAGCCTCTTCCTACATGAAACTCTATCTAGATGCAGATGTAGATACTCCCTCTTCTGTGTCTCTACAGGGACCACACTCAGATACAATTAAGCACCTTAGAAAATTTGCAGATAAAATTTGCCTTGAGTGAGGATAGACATGCAAGGGCAGAAAATGGCTTTTCCTCACCTAATAATTTTATCCTTTCCACAATGAGAAACTTGGCATATGTTTGAAATGATCTTAAGTTTTAGTTTACTTGGTTGCCATTGTCCTGGTCTTGTCCTTTTCTTTTGCTTTCCTCTTTTGGCCAGTTAAAAGACAGGAGGTCTGCGGGTGTTCTTAGCCACATGCCTCTGTGACACCAAGTAAGTACATTTCTTTCTGGCAAAAATTGGGAAAGGTGAACAGTATAGTGGGTCTGTGTCCCATGGCCACCTCTGAGGCCACAGGACAGAGTCCTCACTGAGGAACAGCATAAGGAAGGGCTCAAGGCTGCGAACTGTCACCTGGTCACCTTAGGACAGGGCAAGTGCAGACAATGCAGGGCTCTACAAAGATAGCTCCCAGGCGCAGTGGCAAACACTGCCCTAGGCACCACCTCATTGAGGCACATGACCATGACTTCCAGCAGTCATTGTGTTGAGAGAAAGACCTCAGGATCAAGGTTGCCCTGAGATCACAAAAAAGCCACAGAGTCAACTGAGCTCCCCAGAATGGTGCATCTGTGGTCCAGTACTAATGACCAGGCAGCTCCCAGGGCAGCAGTAAATGCAGGGTGGATGATTGGCAAAGCACGGGACTGCTCTGTGCCTCAATTTCCCCATCCCATCAGAGTGCCTCTCTGTGTCAAGTGCAGAGCATGGCGTGCCACATGGAGCATCACAGCACCCCTGCCCCCAACACCACCCCAGAGACTGGGTCTAGAGCAGATGCCCTCTTCAAGTAGCTCCAAGGATTGGGAAATGAGGTAGTCACAGAGGGGCTTGGGGCAGCTGGGAGTGGGCAAGCTAAGTGGCCCAACACTCCATCTCCCATGAAGCCTGAGCCCAGGCTTTGAATCAGGAGACTCCAGTTTCCACCGAAACCCACTTACTCTGAGGCCATGACCCACCCCTGGCTCAGCTCCTCTGAGAAGAGGTTTAGGGACAGCACGCAAGCTATGCACAGAGCCAGGCACCAGAGCCAGGCATGAGAGCCAGGGCCTCCTCTGACCACTTCTGGGGTCCTAGACCACACCACGATTGCCTGAGAACCCCTTGAGGGGGGAGAGGGGTGGCCTGTGTTCACCCTTGCACTGCACACCTGGGTCACCTCCACGGAGATGTGAGGGGCACAGGTGTCAAACAGAGTCCTCCACAGTCTGGGGTCCATCCTTGCCCCTCTGCCTTCCCATTTTTCTAGGACCATTCCCCAAGTGCCACCAGGGTGCTCCTGGCTTCCTTCCAGCCCCTGGGGATCCTCCTAGGAACTCAAGATACCTTGAGGCCTCCATGACTTACAGAGAGCTGGAAGAGACAAATACCCCTGGGTTTCATTCAATGAAGTTCATGATTCATTTCTACATCCCCATAGAAGAGCACTAGGAGCACCCTGGGATGAAGGGCGCTCAGCCATACCCTGATCAGAGGCAGCATGCTCAGAGGCTATGGAAGCTGGAGCGGCAGTACCCCTCTATCTGATTCTGCCTTTGTGATTTTTATTAGCAACACCTCCCCTGCTAGGAGTTCCAGCTTCAGGACCCTCAAAATCCAGGATGGCAGGGAGCTAAGGACCCCTGCAGAAGACACCAGCATCTGAACACCCAGGGGAATAAAGTGGCCTTGCAGGGCTGAAGACCAAGGAGAGGAACAGGTTGAAGCCATGGGATAAGTTCCCTGACTGGGCAGGTTCCAGTCAAATTGCCAAACTTTGACACTGGCACTGTCCCAGGAGCTTCACCTTGTGAAGAGTCCCTAGCCAACCCAGACCCACAACTTAGGCAACTGTGGCCTGGGCAAAGCTGCCCCACTGCAGGTAGGATGCACTCGCCTCCTCTCCATCATGTACCTCCTCTGCAGCACCCTGTTCTGTCACCCAAACTTCAGGGAGAGGGTGCCCCAGATGGGGGGTGCTAGCTGGCCAGCCAGACCCTGTCCACATGACAAGACCAGCCCTGCTGACTCATGGCTGGGATGGAGTCGGCAGACTTTACCTCAGTTTTGCCATGTTTGAATTTAACAATATTTTAATACAAGGTCTATGAAAATTGCTCCAAAATCTATTTCCTTTTTCTCATTTCTGTTCTTGGAGCCCTCAGCAGACAGGGATTATCTTTAAAAATGAAATATCATCCTGTCCTCCTTTCAGGGAAATGCTTTAATGTGAGTTGTCTGGATCTGTTGGAAACAGAGTAGCAAACCCTGGTCTGTTGTCTCTTTAAATCGGCTCTGCAGTGTGACAGGCGGCTGGCCGGGCTGGCTGGGAAGAACCATTCCTACCCTGCCGCAGGGAGCCCGGACACTGCTGCCGCCATCCGTGCCTCCCCCAGTCCCCATGGTTACGGCTCCTGCTTCCCGGCCGGTTCCTCATCCCTGGCTGCCACCACAGAAGACAGGCGAAGGCGGCTGGCATCCCCCAGCAGAATCCTGGAAACTGCCCGCTAAGCTCGCACTGAGTGCCTGCTCTCCCCAGCTCTGACTCATCCTTTCCCGGTGCAGAGCACTGTCACTGCCGCTGTGCACTGGCCACAGCCTGTCACCAGGCTGCAGCCCTGCAATCTGTTGATAACTCCACTTTGGCGCTCCAGTCCAATGCCTCTTGTGATGGAAAGCTGTTCCCCAGCACAGGGAACCCGCTACATCTCACCAGTGACAGGAAGCACAAGATCGGTGCCTCTCCAGCTGTTTTTGCCAGAATAGGTGAGAAGTTGGGCTGTCATCCTGGGGTCTGGGGGTGGAGGGTCTTCAGGAAGGGGAGACTATGGAACTAGCGTGGGAAAGCAAGGGTTGAACTGCTGGCTGCAGTGTCTACTCACCAGGGTCGTTTCTCAGGCAAACATGCCAGCCCAGAGGTGAGACAACTCCTGATACTGGGAGGTAGATTCTGAATAACTTTGGGTGAAGGGGAGGCACAGAACCACAGCCAAAACCAAGCAGCCTTCGGCACCGGCAAGAGCATCTGTGTGAAGATGCCAGCCCCTGAGTCTGGCCACGATAAGCAGCAGAGGGTTCTGCCTGCCAGGTCAGGCTGTGTGCTGGGAGATTAATTCAGGTTTATTTAATTCTCTTGATTTAAACTGACAGACATGTTTATTTGGCTTTGTGCAGCCTGAAACGATTGAGTTTAGTTCTTGTATTAGGATGGTGAGCACAGATTGATTTTTAAATAAGGAGAGGGAATGTTGCCCAAGAGAGCAGTGTCGGGCTGCTGGCACTTCCCTCTGAAGTCCCGCACAAGCCCAGCCTGTCACCTGGATCTCCCAAATGCTCCAGACAGAGCCTGAGCCAGCCACTCCAACAGGCTGGCCCAGGTCTAGAGAAGCTGAGAAGGTGCAAACTTCGGAAGGTACTGGCTGCTCCCTACTCTGCCATCACCCAAGTGCTAACCTGTAACAGACATGAGAGGCCTCAAGCTACAGACAGGAGAAGGGCCCTCGGCCTGTGCCTCTGACCAAGTGCTGTCTTTGCAGATGGGTACAACCCACGGACCCTCACCAGCCCCCTCAGGGTCACCCTGAGGCACACTGCCCTGGAGTTTGACCTAGAGCTGCTGTCTGGGACTTTGACCTTCTGGATGGCCATGGAGCCTGGTGGGGAGAAGGGTGCGACATAATTGTCTCTGCCGGCAACACCGCCCCCACCGGTGCTCTCACCTCAGTAACTCTGCAGGGCTCATGGTGAGTACTCCCAGCTCAATGGAGCCCTGCCAGCCAGCTGGCCAGACCAAGGGCTGTCAGCCCCTGTTGGAGAAGACCCAGGCTGGAAAATAAGTTGTTAGTCAGTCAACAGCAGTCCGGCATGTACTCAGTCCTGGGGTGTGGAAGCTCCATGGGGTGGGGAAGAGGGATGCAAGATCTGACAGTGCTTGGGTCTTGGGCAGCCTGCGAGGGTTCCTTTTGCTTGCCAGCTCACTCACCGCTGTTCATACTAATTAGCTGCCGCCATACGGCAATGTCAAATCATTTAATTGAGAGAGTGGGGTCCATCCCTGAGGGCTTCCCTCCATGCTCCAGGGAAAGCTTGTCTGACCCTGAGCTGAGATCCCTCCTATTTGGTGCCCACGACCAGGTCACAAGGCCTTTCCCCTTCCCAACAGAAAGTCAGTAGGCTTCAGTAGCCAAAGCAGTGATTGGGAGGGGGAAATAAAGGGTACAGTGTGGTCAGCTGGCTGGAGCAGCATCCGGGACCCAGGGGGGCCCATTCCAAAGACTTCTGCAAGGTTTTATTGTGGTTACCACCAGCCTGGAGTCTGGGAAGGTTGACAGGTGAGTAAATAATGCATTGTGTGTGTTTGTAAGGGACAGCTGACAGGGGCGTGTGCAGAGAATGCCAATGGCCTGTTAGGACAGTGCCTTCACGGCCCAGATGCCTCGTGAACACCTCAGTGCAGACCAGAGTGTCTGCCTCATGAGGAGCATTCTGAGTCACTATTTCATTTTCTTCTTGTTGGATTCCAAATGTCCAAATGAAAGAGATGCTTTCTGCCAAAATCCAGCATCATCTTAGACTGCTGTTCCGAGCTTGGAGGCTGAAGGCCATCAGCCGCATCCCTTGCAGACATCTGACAAGGTTACGTGGACAAGGCTCATGCAGCTCTCTGAGGACAGCAGGCTGGCCCTGAGGCTCCTTGACTGTTGCCTCCAGGTGCCACACCCAACATGGCCATCTTCTGATGGCATTATCCAAGGCTTTCTGTCTTCAAATTTAGGATGTTTTCAAAATGGAAATTTGCCCTTGGCAGGTAACAGGCAAACTGAAAGGTGCTTTAGGAGGCAGGAGTGGTCATAACACCACCTTGTGGCCTTTTGAAGGGTTGGGGGAACCCAGTGTCCTGGCTCAACCCCCGCCTGTCTGCAACCTAGAGAACCTTTGAACATCTCCTGCACATAGTCCCCCATCCAGAAAGCCCTGTGCTTCCACCTTCCCCTCTCCCTGTCAGTCAGTCCATGCAGGGGACTCATCTTAGTCCCTGACAGCCCCATGGAAATCTCTTTTGCACACCAGAGTCACCCCTGGTCCTAGCAGCCCCAAGCTGCCCTTCAAGGCACCTCCTGTCCCCACACTGTAAAGTCGGCCCAGTCATATGTGCCTGAAGAATGTGGAATTTCAGCAGTCTGTTGGGTTATTATTCTTAATAAGTAACATTCACACCTGTGAGAATTTCTGAAAGGCACAGAAAATGTGTGGGGTTTCCCTAGCTAATTCTGGGGAGCTTACTTTCAGCACGTCTTGAGGCTGTGGTGCAGATGCTTGGGCAGGCCCACTTGAGCCTAGGGACAAAGAAGGGTGGGGTGGTCCTCGTCCTGCCCAGCCTTAGCTAATGTATCATGGCCATCAGCCTGGTGCCCACTGGACCTTCCCTGACACCTATCCAGAAGCAAGCAGCCTGCTCAGCTCCCAACTGTAAGTTGTAGCTTCTGAAACACACACCTGGGTTGCAATAGTGCTGGATTCTGAGCCTCTTTCCAGCAGGCCTGGGGCTGTGCCATGTTCCACTCCCTGAGCATGCTCCTTTCCCCAGGTGTGCTCTGTATCTGGCTCTTCGCACTCTGATGGGAGAGTGAGTCACTGCTTTCCAGAGGGGCCATGTCCTTTAGGACACATATCCAATATGTGAGACCAAGGGCACTTCCACCCCTGAGTAGTGATCTGCCTCACAGTTGATGATAAACAAAGCAGACATGGTATGGCTTGTTTCTGCAATAGGTGCTGTTATTGTTTAAACCCAGCAGACACTGAGATGCATATGATTTTGCACTCTGCCATCTATAATCCTCATACTTAGCTCCAAGAAAGTATGTTCTTAAAGGGAACAAAATGACATCTGTGAATTCCAGTAAAAATTGTTCAGATCTTTGTATTTTCTTTCTTTCCACTTTCTTGAGAATTTCTCAGTCTGGTGAACATGCACAGTTCTGGTCTTCCAACAATGCTGTTCTTGGTGATAAGAACTAAATGGGAGGATGGATAGTGTGACGGGTGTGGAATAGTGTGGCATGGGTGGTGTGGTGTGGTCTGATGTGGTGTGGGATGGTGCGATGTGGGATGGTGTGGAGTGGGATGGTATGTTGTATATATAGGGTATAAGATAGTGTGGTGTGGGATGACATGGTGTGGGATCAGATGCTGTGGTGCAATACGGTATGGTATAAGATATAGGGCAATGTGGTATGGGAGGGTATAGCATGGTATACCATGGGGTGGGATGGCTGCTATAGTGTGGAATAGGTGGGATAGTGTGGCGCATGTAGGATGTTACATATAAAAAGATGTAGTGTAAATTGGTGTGGTAGAGAGTGGTATGGCATAGGATAGTGTGAAAAGGGATGGTAGAGTTTGGGATAGTATAGGATGAGGTAACGTATGTAGGATGCTGTATGTGGAATGGTGTATGTAGGATGGTATACATAGGGTGACATATGGTGTGGTATAGGATGGCATATTTAGGATGGCATGGTGTAGTGTGGTGTGTATAAGATGGTGCCTATAGGATGCCATGGTAGCCTCCTGGTGCCACTTATTTCTGGTAGTTGCAGCATTTGAGTCAGGTTGATCAGATATGCTTCTCCCATCCTCTAGTGTTTGTGCCAGTGCTGGAGCACCATGTCTGGGTTTAGTGGCTTTGCTTTGGTGTATTATCTACCAGAAGCAGGGCTCAGGAGCCCAGACAACTTGCTGGGTCTCTGCTTTCTCTGGATTCAGGGCTGACCTCACTGAGAGTAGAATGGTCTTTGCCACATTGTTCAGGGGACCCAAGGTCAGGAGAGCCAGAAGTCAGGCCTGCTTGGAGTGAGGGGGGCATCATAATACATGGTGCATTTAGAGTACCCTCGTGACTATTATTTCCTTTTCCATACATAAATGCCCTACATTTAAAAAATGGATGGGATTAAGACCCCACAGGGACCAAACACAGATGGAAGGTAGAGACTTCTGACCCTGGAACTACAGCTCCATGGGATGTAGACAAGCCACAGGAAAATGCCCTTTCTCTACAGTGCCCTGAAAGGTGAGTCAAGAAGGCTGGGAGAACAGGAGACACAGGTGTCCACTTGTGTGAGGGCAGTTCAGGAAGGACCAGAATCAGGACCTGGACAAAAAAGAGGGGATGAGACAGTCACAGATCTTCATTTTTATAAAATGTGTGACCCTCATATGCTGACTTATGGACCTTAACAAAGGCCCACAAAAGATTTTATGTCACGATTACAAATATTTTAGAACTTTTAACAAGTTTTCAGTCTGTTGATTTTTATTCAGTTTAATATCTAAATTACTAAAAACTTCTACCTTTATCTCACAGATGGAGTTTGTCATCCCACCTAACATTTCTCCTTAAATTATGAAATTTAAGCAAGTAACTACAAGTCTAGAAGAAGAGTCTCTGTGATATTTTAACATGTTTTTCTCCAAATCTCTTTATAATCTACCTAGACTATATGCCCCTCCAAAAAGAGAACCATAACAAGCTATATTTATGTAATGTCCAATTAGAGTAATTTGTTTTTCAAATGAATAAATTACTTATCTTCTGCCTTCCCCAAAAAACACTTTCATGAAAGGTTGATAGATCAATAAAATGCAATTATCATTAAAAAGGCAGACAAGGGAATGCACAGGGCCGTAATTAAATCAACCTGAGTTGGCACAGAATCAGGGAAAACCTAGTTACTGCCTCAGCCGGAGCCTACTGGGTTGGCCAATGGACACCTCACTGTGAGGGAAGGAATGTGACTTCAGACAGTGGCATTTGAAGAAGTCACTTTCCCACATCTGACTGTCTGATCTCTACACGTCACTTGATTGACCTCTTTCTTCCTATCTTTTCTCCTTTTTGTCCTCCTTAACACCTGACTCAGTCAATCTGCAGAACACACCAAAAAGGGTACGTCCAACTAAAATAAGAAAAGATGTAAAAAGAAACCAAGATTCAAGAAATTGCTGCATACCAGGCCCAGGGTGCTTGTGGAACTATTAGCTCTAAGGCCAGCCCAGGGAAAGGGGGACACCCTTGTTTCCCAGGAGAGCAGAGGTGTCTCCAAAGCGGCTTCGGCCATCAGGCCCTCTTACATGTGTGGAAAGGAGCAGCATCCCAGGCTCTGGCCATTGTCTTGCCCCTGAGGGTGCTCTAGGCTTCCGCAGTCTTTTGACCTGAGAGTGATGCTCCTTCACTGTTGCTTCTCCAAAGAGCACTGTGGTTTCACAGCTTCAGAGGGACTTGTCCACCTGTCAGGCAGATTCTGTCTAACCACACCCTGGATCATCATAATTTTGCCCGAGGAACATTTGCATGGTAGACTCTTCTGAGAGAAACTTGCCCATGTGTGAACTTTAAAACATAAAATATATCTATTTCTATTTTGCATTACCTACTTTGAATTTTAAATGTCACCTCTAAAAATGTAGAAAGTCACTGCTGATAACTGTAATTTGGAGAAAGAAAAAATAAGAAACCAAACCAAATCCCTATTTCTTATAGAGCTCATTGCTGACCCCCAGGTCATCTTATCCATGGTTACAGAAAACTCTCCTCACACAGGTGATGGTGATGCCCCTCCTTGGCCTCTCAGACTCGGAAAATTGCTCACTTCAAAACTGAGCCTTCAGACAAGAATCAAGTCCCCTACCCCAAGGTGGTGCACCCTTCAAGTCGAGCCTCCTGCATAACGCCTCTGCCTCCTACACTGGCTCCCTGGGAGGTCTGCATGTTGCAGAGGTCGGCCTGTTGCCTGAAGCACTGTTCTGATTTTTAATTTGGCTTCCAGGAAGGGGCTTTGTTATGTGTATTAAAACCCACAGATAAGATGTGTCCAAATGCAAGCTCTCCTAAGGGTGTCCTGGCGACAGACGTGAAAGGACACAGTTCTTGGACATAGTACATCTGGGATGCTTCAAACAGTGTTTGGGATGTACAAGCTGAGCCCCTCATCCACCATGACTATCCTGTCCCCCGGGCCCCTCCCCAGCAGAACAGGAGTCTGAAACCAGCCAGAAGGCCAACCCACCAGGTATTCTCACCACAGTGACACCAGCCCCAAAGAAGCCTGTGGAGGACTTGTGAGCCCCAGGCCCTTCATGATAGATGCAAAGTCCTAGTTCCAGGTGACCATGGAGGAAATATCTTGGTAGCAGCAGATGAGAACAGGATACAGGGAACAGACCACACTGGAAAGCTCTCTCACATATATATGGAAATAAACTTATAACAGTGGCCAAAGGGGGTCAGTGTCATGGGTGGGGAGCCGACTGACTCCCATGAAAAGACCACTGTGTACAAGAATATGGGGACAGCACTTATGCCCAGTTGAACCTCAAGTTCTTAGAGTCTCGGGCCTTCCCACCTCTCAGAAGCACAGAAATATGCAGATAACTTGATGTCAGGATTGCACCAGGAAACATGCTTTCCCATGACTTCTGTAGTTATTTCCATTTTGCAGCAAGTGGCTGAACCATGACAGACATGGAATGATGGCCTTGGCACTCATAAGGGCCACACAGAGTCCCCAGTCACCAGATGTCAAATATCCAGAAGTTGGGCACCAAGGAAAGATTTCTGAGATCTTCCCCGGCAGATCAGGTGTCATGGAAGAAGCAGCCCCCGAGGGGGATCTGGGTGGAGTCCTGAGCCAACCCTGCTGCAGGAGGCATCTGATGCTTTGGGGCCTGGGGGTCTCCTTTTTACAAAGGAGGGGAAACAAGGGCAGGGGTCTCTGGCCAGCCTTACCTTCTCAAAATCCCTCAGGGGGATCGGGGATTTAGCTCAGTGGTGTCACTGACTGACTCGCATGCACAAGGGCAAGGTCCTGAGTTCAATCTCTGGTACAAAAAAAAAAAAAGCCCTCAGGGGCAAATTCCCAGAGCGTACTGCAAAGCTGAGCTGAGTCATGAGCTTGGGTCCTTGGCGTCCAGGAAGAAAGGGCCAGCTGCAGACATAGCTTTGCGGAAATAAACTGTACCACTACTTCTCTCAGCCCCATAGGTGCCTGTCCTTGCTCAGACAAAGGCTCCTTCTGGCAGGTGTTGGCTGCTCACACTCCTAAAGGAGGTGCCCTGGGTTGAAGACATGAAGGCCAGAATGGGGCTTACCTCCTAAGCAGCACCAGCCTTCAAGTATCCAGACCACACACCCCTCCCAGTGCTTCAGGCCAAGCATGGGCAGGTTACTGGTCAAGCAGGAGCGGGCTGGACCTCAAGATCTCCTGAAGAGGTTGTTTCAGACCATGACATCCCTGCCACCAGAGATGCAGCTGGCATCTCCAATGTCATCATGAGCTCATGTTCTGGTGATAAAATGGGCTATAAGGCACCACGAGTCCTGAAGCCCTATGTCATCCAGAGAGGCATTTGTGCTGTCTAGGTCCATTTCTGATCCTCCTGTCCTGCACTATTCACGGCCAAGAGGCTAAAGAATTGGGAGCAGCAAGCCCTAACTAATTTCCCACTTAACCAGAACATCTTCCTAGGACCATGGGACCAGAGACTTAGCCCTCTGCCTGAAACACAAGGATGAGGGCATCACCCTACAGGACCCAAAAAGGGCAAACCTCCAGAAGTTCTAACATTTTTCAACTGAGACATTCAGTTTTACTCTACCACAGAAAACCATGCTGTCTTTTGAACTTGGACCTTGAACCTTTACTTTGGCTGTGATGCACAATGGGGTTGGGGATATTAGAAAGAGAGCGAGGTCCTCAGTCCCGTGTCTATATTTTTTATAACCACTTCTCTTTCTCCATCAGCTTGAGTCAACAGTGCTCAGATCTGCTAAAATGTGATACAGAATTCCCCTGGGAGACATTTAAAAGTAGAATGTCAAGGGGTGTGAGGTTCAGAAGTGGGTTGGGGAAATTTGACTTTTCACTGCTTTTCCGGTGGCCCCATCTAGACATCCAAGCAGGCGTGCTGCCATCAAACAAGTACATATCAGAAGCCAGTGCTGTGCCCTGCCCTCTGCCAGCAGCATTTGACAGAAAGGGAGCTGGAGGCAGGCCTCTGGCACTGCAGAAATGCTGCCTCCCTCTGGGAGCTGCTTTCAAAGCCACATGAAGACATTCTTGGCTGAGCAGACCTAGAGAAGACCAGTCCCATGCAGGTGACTGGCTTGCTGCAGACCCCCTCCACTCCAATGGAGCATCCACTGAGCAGGGTCTTCCTCAGCCACCAGCCTGACCCCTCCTAAGTGACCTGACAAAGCAAAGCTCAAATCAGAAAGTGCCTTGAGCCACTTGGAGAGGGGGAGGCTGAACCTGAAAATGAAAACTCAGGTGACTGGCTGTGTGTATAGACTCTTGGCTCTACAGTCATATAGTCACCCCTGGTCTTCTCTGCTTCTTTTCTAGGATTTGAAGACTGTCCTCTCCCTGCCCCAGTACCCAGGGGAATTCCTGCACCCTGTGGTGTATGCATGCACTGCAGTCATGCTGCTGTGCCTCCTTGCCTCCGTTATCACCTACATCATGCACCAGAGGTGAGTCTGGCACAGGGGAATGGGGTCTTCATGCTACCAGAAGAGACACCATTCTATTACCCTCAAGTGCAAGCCCCTGAAGCTTCGAAGACTTCACCCCCTCCCCATAGCAAGATGTCCCCCAGAAGGTACTTCACACATTATGCACCAGCTCAAGCCTGCCCACACTCAGGGTGCCTATCATGGGAACCAGCAGGGGACAGTGCCCAAGGAAAGCCCAGCTCTTCCATTCTGGACTTGCATCAGGTCTTCTCAACAGCAGCCTCCACGTTCTTCTCAAATTAGGTGAAATAAGTCCTTCCTAAAATGAGTTCACGTACATTGAGACCCTGCCTAGAGGCCTGCAAAACATTTGATATGCCTTTACATTGTTCCTTTTTTTCTGGGAAGGGGAGTATAGTTGGATTTATAATTCTGAGCTAGCTTTTGGCCACCTTGCCTGAAAGCAGGAGTGGGGGTGACCTCACTGCATCGTTTGGAGATGCACTGGAAAGTGTGAGGAGGGGTGCCAGCCACAGCCACACTCCAACCCATAATCAAAGTCATGGGTAATACTTAGGCCTTGGCCATAGGCACAATCATAGGAAAAAGCTTGAGTGCATCCAATGCTGTGGTCATGCTAAGAAGCTCAGGCTCACCCAAGGCCATGGTCATAGGAAAGGGATGAGTAAGGCCAAGGCCACAGTCATGGGTGAGCTCTGGCAAGTGCAAAGCTGTTGTCTTAGCCTGTTTGGCTGTTATAACAAATTAACACATATTAGGAGGTTGATAAACCATCATTTAGAATAGAAATTGAGTTCTCGCAGTTCTGGAGGCTGGAAGTCCAGAAGAAGACACCATCAGATTTAGTGTCTGGCAAGGGCCTGCTTCCTGGTTCATAGGTGGCACCTTTTCCCTGTGCCCTCACATGGTGAAATGGGCAAGACAGCTCTCTGGTCTCTTTTATAAAGGTGCTAATCCTAGTTATGAGGGCTCTGCTAAAACACCTAACTTCCTAATACCACCACATTGGTGACTAAGTTTCAACATATGAATTTGGGAGTAATACATACATTTAGACCATAGCAGCTGTGATTATGGGAAGAAGTTTGAACACATTCAGGGTCATGATGAAGTCAAAATTATAAGTTTAACAACATCAGTCCTGGCCATAGCCAGCTGGGCAGAACCTTAGACATGTTTGTGGCCATGGAGATGTTCTCGTCCACAGACAGTATCCCAGTCCAAGCCACAGGCACTGAAACACCTGGAGTCATGCTTATAGTTACATAGCCATCACCGTCTTCCTGAGGAGTAGTCATCTACTCAGAGAGGGCAGAACCCCTTCCGGAAGTCAGGGGCATGACTTCTGTCACTGAGACTGTGGATAAGTCATAGTCTTAGGGCCTTAACACTTTCATCTGTCAAATGGTCAGATTGGTCAAGATTTTGCAGAAGCTCTTCCAGGTATAACACTCTGTAAGGTGATCTACCACACAGTCATCCAGTGGCAACCCACTAAGCTGCACACAGCACAGTCAACTCTCTGTCCCATGATCTAGTCCTTTGAACATGTTGCTCCCAGCTCACTAGGGGGTTACTATTCCTGCTGTGGACAGAGCTTTGCATTTGGACAAGAGTTCTTGTTTCCATGCTGTTCTTTGACATGCTGGTTCCTACATGAAATCTCCATTTCCCACAGTGCCATCCGGATCAGCAGGAAAGGCCGGCACACGCTCCTGAACTTCTGCTTCCATGCAGCTCTGACCTTCACTGTGTTTGCAGGTGGCATCAACCGCACCAAATACCCAATCCTGTGCCAGGCGGTGAGTGCTGTCTGTGTCTCATTGTGCCACAAAAATGAAAGTGTGTTTATCAACAGTCCTACAAAAGGGGAACTGTGTGCTAATTGTCTTGTTTATGAACTAATATTTTAGTATTTGCTCAGCTGTTGCTCATGAAGGGAATAGTTAGGCATATACCTAGCAGGTCCCTATTACAGTTTCTCTCCATCTGAAGCCAATTGTTTTGCTCACCATTTGATTCTATAAAATAATTTACTTTCAATTGGACCAGCTTGTTCTGAGACCTATGTGATATGCAGCTCCAGTGATGGCAAACCTTTTAGAGCTTTCAGTGATACAAACAGCCATAGGTTTGCCACTACTGAGCTAGGCATTTACTGTTCAGCAAATGGTGACCTTCCTGAGAATCAGGCACAGATGTCTTTCCTGAAGAAACAAGCAGGGCAGGATCAGGAAGGACCAAGTGAAGTCTCCTAGGTGCCAACCTTACCTTGCCATCAGGAGGAGCAGCTGTGGCATTTGCAGCTCACCAAGTTGTCCTCAGTGGGCAGCACCCTTGGCAGTTCTGTCCTCTCTCAGGGAAAGGGGGAGCTTGGAAGGATCTGAGACTTGAAAAGAACAGTGAAAGTCGCCAAATTGATCCTCATCACACTGGTGACCTGGCTTTGGTTTAAAAGAAGGAAATATAAAGTAGCTCTAGCTTGTGGAAGAACCCATGGTAGAGACCCTCCCATTAAAACCAAACATAGTCCTGCTCCCATTGGCCTTGGTCTTGGGCCCAGGAAGAGAGTCCAGCTACAGTTCCAGGATGTCACCCATATGTGCACCCAGCCTCTATGCCAGCTCTGTGTCTACAAATGGGACCATGCCCAGGGACTCAGAGCAACTTACCAAAGACTCCTGCAGTTTCTGTCACTTCATGGGCTAGTGCTTGACTTGGGGATTGTCCTGCTTCTTTGCCCTTTTGTTATTTTGAACTCAATCAAAATCTATTGACAGCACCCTTCTACAGGCCCATATGATCCTGTACTGATGTCGATGACCATCAGCCATCCCCTGACCTCTCCACCTGCACAGATGGCCCTAGGCGAGGATGAGACACTTTTCCCACAGGGGCGCTTCAGAGAAAATTCAGGCTGTGAGCACATACCTCCCTCCCTGTGTAGTTCCCATGCCCACCCGACACTGGCTTGATACAGCCATGGGGCTACTTTCTTTCCCAGCACTGACCCAAGTTGAGGCTAGGAGTGTTCTGTGAGCCAGTTACCTATGGCTGAGAGACATTGCTACTGCCCCAGAGCCCTGGGTACCAAAGGATGTCTGGAATGTGTGCCTGCATGTCGTCTCCACACCCCACCTAGGCATGATTCTGCAAAACAGTTGGCAGCACAAGCATGAAGGGAGGCTGGGGGGCAGACAGTTTCTGTCTTCATGCCTCTCATGAGCTGGGAACAACCACAGGGAGCACAGGGAAGTCCTGTTTATGCCCTACTATAAATGCCTGCCTGGGAGTGATCTGAAAGGCAATCAAGTGGGCCGTTATCTTTATGACTGCAGTTTGCCACCAAGAACTCCACAGCTAGGACCTGCCAGCCACACAGCCCACTGGAATTGCCTCAGGGTTTCAGAGAAATGGTGCCAGGGCCCTGCAGAAAACCTGTGACTATTCCCATGCTCTGACCAGCCCAGACAAGGATCATAGAGGCCAAGCACCCCATGGAGTTCAAGGGCCAGCACAGATGTTTGGTACAGAAGGTCAGGGGTGGGACTAGAAGGACCTGCAGAGTTCAGATCTGTGGAGGAGCTCATGCTGAGGTGGAAAATGTTCAATTCCTTGTGACAATCCTCAAGATCCCCATCAGAGGAAATGGCCCCCTCTTTGGTGACATAGGAAAGATCATGGCTCTTCAGATGCTGTCTAGATCTCCTGATTACATTTCCAGAACATACCAGGCCTCATTTACTCACACCCACTCGCTTGGCAAACATACCAAGCTGGTGCCAGGGCTTGCTGTGGGTGCAGGGAACAGTCATAAATACACTCATCGGGCTTGCAGTACGGAGCCGCCATTGGGGTGAGGGGGAGCAGACAAACACAGCAACAAGCCATTGGAAGATGCTGAGCTGCTAACATTGGGAAAAGAGCCAGGCTCAGCTCAACAGAGGTCATGAGTCTGAGGACTGCAGCTCTAAATGCATCCACCAAGCCCTGGAGGTAATAATCCCCACCACACCCAGATATTTAACTCTCCTATGCCTGCGGACACAAATGTGAATGTCTATTACCACTGAGAGCTTGTAAGCCAGAGCCCAGGCTGGTTCTGATCTGCAGCCTGGCAGCTAGGGAGGAAAGCTAGCCCGGTTCTCCCAGCACAGCATCTACAGTCATCAAGTGCTCAGCGGGGTGGGGAGAGACACCTGAGGAGGAGGAAGTTAAAGCTGTCCCTCCACCAACAACAACCTGTGACCACCATTCCCAGGCCCCTCCTCCTGTCCACATGTAGCTCAGCATCACAACAGAACAACCAGGAAAACTCTGAATGGCTGCAGAGAACAGAGAGTTGTTATGGCAACAGAAAGATGACCATGAGCCTCATTAAAGTACTAAGTGACATCATAAACAAAAACAGACGGCTGCCGATGGTCCCACATAATGAATGTGCGTCAGTGCTGGCCCTGGGTCTGGAAGCGAGGGAGGGCAGCCTGCTTACTGCCTCCTTTTCTGCAGTAGAGTGCTCTGTAGAAGCCAGCACAGCATCCCTGTGACTTCCCCATGTATCTGGCTGAAAGTGGGTGTTTGAGAGACAGAGTCCTGCCAAATACACTTTCTTATGATCCCCAAGCCCACATCTAAGAGAAGCTTAGACGGGAGGAGAAGAAAGCCCGACCTCCCAGCTCACTTAGCCACATTCCTCACCTTCCTCAAGGCCCTACCTAGGTCAGTGTACCAAAGCTAAGGATCAGTGTTCTTCTTAGGACAGATCTCTGATGCTTCTGTTTGTACATGGCAGTGATAGCCATCCTACCAATTCCTGAAAAGACAGGGATCTTCCTTCAAGTCAGGGCCAGGCCAACTTATTCACCTTTGTCCCATGCTTTCCAGTGCAGAGAGGTCTCTTTGGCAGATTCTAGTACCTCCTGCTCTTAGCCAGGCCAGGGTGAGGGCTGAGAGCTTGGAATGCTCACAGAAGCCTCGACATGCTGAGGGTCAGGAAGGCCAAGGAAAAAACGACTTGCAGGACACATGAGCTCTGTACAGAGAGCTCAGAAACCATTTATCTTTCCACCCTCAAAATCCTCAACAATTATTGTGGAGTTTGCTCATAAGTATAAATTGAACTCTGGATTTGATAAATCATTATGATGGTGCAATGTTAACTTTATTCAGGGAATCTCTGTATTCCTTAAACATTTATGTCCTTTCCAATGATAACAGTATTTTACTTGTCATTTTGAAATGTCAGGTTATTACCTGAAAGGTAACCTCATTTTATGGAATCAGATGGAGATGAAGGAGTATGGAATGCATAATTAGCTAGCACCTAAGTGTTGTGGATGGGACTCAACTCTGGTGGCTGTTTCCAAAGTAATGAGTCACTCTGACAGGCATGGGTGGGTCATCCAAGCCTCATCCCTATGGTGTTTTTTCCTACATGCAATGCCACAAATAACAGCATATTGGGAGCACCCTATCGTATAGCAGTACCCTCCTTCCACTTGGTGGACTCTGTAGGCAGGGGTGTGCACAAAGGCCCCAAAGGGGGAATGGCAACGGCACCACCCAGGGACTGGTACACAGGCCCACGGGCTCCCCATGGGCTCTATCTCACCTCTTCCAGCAGGAGAGCAAAGCTCAGCGGTTCAAGGGTCTTTGCCATTTTGTGGAGTGTCCACCATCTTCCTACTGGACTCATTTCTTGTCACTAAAGCTGCTGGGGCTCAGCCCACTGGGGCTTCCAGAAAAGCTGGGCTGTGCCCTGCAGGTCAGTGACACTGGGGCAGGTGGCTGGCAGAGGAGGGCCTGGCTGACGACTCTCCCCTCCCAGGTGGGCATCGTGCTACACTACTCCACACTCTCCACCATGCTGTGGATTGGAGTGACCGCCAGGAACATCTACAAGCAAGTGACCAAGAAGGCCCTGCCATGCCCAGGCGCAGACCAGCCACCGTTCCCCAAGAAGCCCCTGCTCAGGTACCCAAACTCACTCCTGGGCACAGCCCCCTCCATTCCCTGGGCCCGAGGAATCCCTGCCTTGGACATACTCTTTACAGGTCTTGCAAATTCCTACACCAATCAGCTCTGTGCCTGAGGATGATCTGATCCTCATAGGTGGCCTGGGAGCTGAATGGGGGTAGGGAGCTGGGGCGGCATGCAGGGAGGTGAGGGAGCGTCCAGAGATGGAGATTGGGGACCAGTGTGCTGGGGGTGAGGATGGGGACAGCATGGGGAAGGCAAAGCAGGGTCCTGAGTGAGACCAGGTGAGGCAGAGGGTAAAGCTAGGGTGAGGGCAGGGAATAAGGCTAAGGGGCAGTATGCTGGGGAAGGGGCTGAGAGAAACATGGGGGACAGAGCACTGCTATAACTGGAGCTCAGCTGCTCTGGGACTTGTGCGGCCATGTGCTGGGCATGTTCTTCCCAGCTGCCCAGTTACTGGCATGAGACCTGATGTACCCCCTAGGGTAATCATGTTGAAGACTGGTGGTTGTGACTTTGACTTTGGTTTACTTCCTGGTATCAGTGACTCTAAGATACCTGCTGTTTGCTAGTAGTAAGCCATTATGCACTCAGGCATAGATTTCAAGGTGACATTGGGCGAGAGTGAATTGGGAAAGGGGACCGACTCCAACTTGGCATTCCCTGCTCCTTCCTCAGAGGACTCATGGGTGGTGGTGCTGACCAGCAGTGAACTGCACGGACTGCTCCTGTGCTCTGAGGAAGTTTGCTGCCATTCACAGTGCTGCCAGGAAACCTATCAGCCATGCCCTTCCCCCTGGGCCTTCACATGCTGGAGTGTCTGCATGATGCAGGGTCCCTTGATCACTGGCATGCCTTGCCCCTCCTGATTCTCAGCCCCTGGGCCCCATGGATAGCCATGGACTCAGTGTACACACCTTCCATAGGTGCACACCCTCTGCAGATACAAACTCAGGGTGCCCTGGGCACTGAGGACAGCATCATCCTCCACCAAGTGCCTGCTCCTCTCTGCTGCTCTCTGGCCTGGCTTAGAGCTGGTTAGGGAATGTGCTGCCCCTTCCTGAGAAGACCAGGCAAGAAGCAGCTGGAGACCTGGAGTCTTTCCTTTCAGATTTCCTAAGGGGCCCTCCATACCCTGGCCCACAACCTCTGCCACCACCTCCTCAACCCAGTGCCCCACTTAAAGGCTACACTTCCCCGGGCTCCACAATGGGCATCCTTGGGTCTGCATCTCAGGCCCCAGGCCCAAAAGTTATATGTGGCCTGTGCACATCAACATTAACAGAAATTAGCTCATGAGTTCCAAGAACTTCTCAGCCCTGAAAAAATCCCCAAGATGCCCTTACAGGTGCATGTCCTACTTAGCCACACCCTTCCTGCTGGACCCTAGGTCACAACAGGCAGGGCAACCAGCTCCAAGGGCAGCAGGTCAGGGTCATTGTCTGTGTATAAAGGAACCCATATGTCCTGGCCCATCCTGCGAGTTTCCAACAAGAGATTTAAAAAATAAATGTCCCTGAGAGTCTTCTGTGGGAAATCAGATGATGCTATTTGGGCATTTAATATTTTAAGAAGCCCTCCCCTTCCTTCAATCCCACAGCTGGGTCTGCATGTGCTCTCAGAACATACCTCTGCTCAGCTTTGGGGGATGTATGCCCATTTCCTGGAGATTTCAAGGAATTTTGCAGATCTGAAGTCAATGAATACTATACAAGCCTGAATCCCCTTTCTGCATGAGCATGGTGTGTGTGTGTGTGGGGGGGTGAGTTGGAGGCCTTCTCTTCACAAGACAACTTGGTGGGGAGAGGGTACTGACAACCCCAAAATCCTCACAGGTGGGTTGGTAACCTGCCCTTGAGTCAGGACTTGGTCAAAAAAGAGGAGGACTCATTGAGGGCATCAGCCTTGGAAAGTCCAAACCTTTCAACTGAGTGGGCCTCATGGCCAAGGTTAAAGTCATCTACTCACTCCTCAATCCTGATGGAGGTTTCTGGTTTCTATGACAACCCAAACTAGAGTCTCAGTGGAGATTTTGTGACTTTAGATAGTGATTCGTCTGGTTTCATCTCCCCTTAGTCCCAAGATGTGTCCTCCATGTGTACGTGGGGCCTTTGGAAGCACTCCATGGCCAGCTGGGCCCTCAGGAAATGGCTGTTGGTCAAATGGGTGTTGGTCATGGGCAGAAGAATCACCCCACCCAGGTCTCCTCCCTGACAACAGGGGTATATATAGCGAGAACCCACACTGGAGCAAGGCCCATAGTATGGAGCCCAAGCCACACGAGCTGGGGAGCATGAAGAAAAGCAGCCAACATCCAGGCCTGGGTCCTGTGTGTGGACAGGTGAACAAGCACATATAGGACATGGAGTTTATATCCTGGGGACAAGTCATCAGAGGCCCAAACTCCCACAGATAAAGAGGCAGGTCATGTGTAGAACAGTTTCACAAACTGGGCCCAGGGTAGCTCACACAGGCTCTAGGCAGTCTGTCAGATCCCTGCTATGGGGACCACACTGGTCTGCAGACCACATGAAGAAGTATTACTGTTTTCACAGGACTAACTTCTGGTCTACAAGAATGGCCCTTCTTTTCACTTACTGAAATCTTTAATTTCTTCCTAAAATGCTTTATAATTTGGAGCACACAAATCGTACACCTCCTTGGCTAAAGTTTTTACTCTTTTTTTTCTTTGTAATATTATATAAATTGTATTTACTTTTCATTTCTGATTATTCATTGCTTATGTATAGAAATAGAACTGATTTTTGTGTGTCTATCTTGTATCCTGGAGCTTTGCTGAGTTGCTTTATTAGATACTATAGTTTGCTGTTAATTCTTCAAGATTTCCTATATATATAATGTTCATGTCATCTGTGTGTAAGGCAGTACCAATCTGAGTACTTTTCATTTCTTCTTCCTGCCTAACCACTTTGGCTAGAACCTCTGAATCAGTATTAATCTCTCTTTTCTTTGGGCAGTCTAGCAAAGGTTTGGCAACTTTGTTGATTTTTTTAAAGAACCAATTTTGATTTATCTGTTTTCTCTATTTTTCTATTCTCTATTTCACCTCTGCTCTGCTCTGATCCATATGATTCTCCTTCTTCCACTAGCTTTGGGTTTAGTTTGCTCTTCTTTTATTCAGTTCCTTCCAGTATAAAAATTAGATTATTGATTCAAGAACTTTCTTCTTTAATACAGATGTTTACAACTGTAAATTTCCCTCTGAGCTGCATTGCTATATCCCAAAGTGTATTATGTGGCTTTTTCATTTATCTCAAGTATTTTCCTTTGGATTTCTTCCTTGGCTATTGGTTATTTAAGAGGCGTGGCTGCAAGTTGAGTGTGATTCAGTTCCTGACCCTTCAGTCCTGCCTTGGCCTCTGTAGGTTAGACACTACCCGGAGCCTAGTGTGAGCCTTAGGCCAACAACACAAGTGCTGCCCTCAGCTTGGAGGAGGGTTCAGGAGAGACAGTCTTCAGATGGGGTCTCCAGAGAAAGAAGACTTTCTCAGTGTGGTGAGGTCAACCTAGGACAGAGCAAGATGTGCCCTAAAGAAGGAGTGGTGTTGGAAGAAGGGAGGGTAAACCTTGGGAGGCAAGAAGGTAGACCCTAAGAAGACAGATGCAAGTGATGGGCAGCATTGGACTCCACCCATCCAGCTCATGGGAGGCACTGCTCTAACTATCCCAGCACCCCAAGGATCCCTTCTGATTCTAGGACACTTCACCTCCATAGTGGCCCTCCATAGTGGCCACTGTCACATCTGACACCCTAAGCTCTTGCCCATGGGACTCTTGCCCACAGCCTAAATACACTGTGGCCATTCCAGGATCCACATCATTCTAGACTTTCAGACATACGGATCCCACCGACACCCCCTCCCAGATGTCACCAGCCACCTCAAGTGTGACCACAAGGAAATAGGACTACCCTTCCCAAGACCACAACAATGGTATTTCTTTTCTGTGTCATCAGAGTCTGTCAATTAACTCCTGCTCATTAAATGTTGCACTATGAATTAGTCAGCCTTCAGGACCGTGTATATTTTAAATTAGCCTCTGGGGAATCATTGCAGTGTCTAGTCTGAGCCAGACGTTGTTAAACAACAATGTGTAAATTCTGCCTCCTGGGGTGGGTGGCCAGCAGGATTAACTACCCTTGTGGGCAGGCAGGGACCCATGGCTACCCACCATAAGGAGCAGGCCAAGACTCAAGACACAGAGGCATAGCCTTCCTGAACATGGTTCCTCTATGCACCAGGTCATGTGACAGGGCTGCAAGGGCAAAAGCCATAATGAGCAGGGTCTGGGAGGTCCAGGGAAGGGCCTCAAAATTGTTGCTCTGAAGGATGGGAACACAGAAGACCTGTTCCCCTACCTCCTGCAGCAAAACACAGCAAGATGTGAACTATGTTTCCATGCAGGGAGACTGGCTCAGACCTCCTCAGGGTTCTTACTGGAACTGGCCACAGGTGCCTCTATCCACTGACTGGCCACAGGCTCAAATCCTGCAGGCTTTGAGGCAAGCACAGGTGCTGAGCACACAACACACTGTTTGCATACATAGCCTAGAGAGCCGAGTTGCCTCTGCTGGTAACATCCCAGAGGCCAAGTTCCCAGACTCCCACCAAGAGCCAGCCCTGGAACAGGCCCCTCACGTAGCAACTTGGGACCTGAGGACACTGCCCCCCGCCCAAGGCTTGCATTCTACAGGGAAGCTGTTGGATCTGTCCACTCCTAACTACCTGAATGAGAAGAGAGAGGAGAGTTTGAGAGAAGGAGATTGGGTAAGAAACTGAAGGAAAGAATGAATGTAGTACTGTGTCCCCCAAGCTGACCCTTCTTTACAAAGCAGAGACCTACTTAGACCTTCACAGCAAAATTTCACAGTCCAGACTTGTTATTTCCCTGAATTCTCATAACCACAGACAAACCACTTCTCTGTCTGTCTTCAGTTTAACTGCTCAATCTTGTCACCACAGTCAGGACCACAGGACAGATCAGTGATCACAGTTTTGAGCACATCCTTGGATTTTACACATGGCTGCTCTCAGCATGTTCCACCCCACTAAGACAGTAGGAATGTGGTTGAGCTGCACAGGTTTCAGAGGGCTGGGCCAGCTGCCTGCCTTGGGTGCCTCTCTCCAACCCTGCTGGTCAGGGACCTTCATTCAGGAAGGTCTCTGAGAACCCAGGTCCATTCATGTTTTCTACTCCCTCCATAATCCAAAGGGAAGACACTTCAGAAGCAACAGACTTTCTTGTAGATGCTCAGGGGCTAATTTCCAATTTAACTACATATAATTACATTCTAATTTTGCAATCTGTGCTGCCCCTCTGATAAAGTGGACCAAAGTGGTTTCCGTTACTGAAGCTCTGCTGGTGGTGTTTCTGTTTGGAAAGACAGTTGCAGTAGCACCACAGCAGTGTTCATGTTCAACCTCATAGGCCAGCACTGGTGAAGGATACCATTCTGTTTCCCAACTTTGCTTAGAGGTAGAGAAACCATTCTGTTTCCCAACCTGCTCAGCAGAGAGTGGTTTCCTTCTCAGCCAGGAACCTCTTTTTGGGCCACAGTTGCAAATTCTAACAATTGCCATGGGCTTGGGACATGCTCATGTTCAAGCACTGGCCAGGGTTGACCTACACATAGATCTGGGCCCCTCAGGGTATGCCAGCCCTAGGAACAGGGCTGGAACAACACAGTGTTCCATTTTGAATTCACATCTGTGGACCCATCTTCAAGTGAGCTACTTCAGAGCAAGCTGGGGTCAGAGGCAGGTAGACAGATGCTGGGCAGGAGGCACAGGCATGGCTGACCCACCCTCTTCTGGTGCTCAGACCCACCCTGCTGCTCAGAAGACCGTGGAGTTCATGGAGCCAAAGCGATATGGGGGTGGAGGGGATTGACTGAGACACTCATGTAATGGTAAAAGCTCCCAGGGTTGCCATGAAACCCAGAGCTCTTCATGAAGCAGCCCTCATGTCCATTCCTACCTCTCCTCGTGGATCCTCCGGTCTCAGGCCAGAAAGGTCCTTAGGGTTCGTCTCCTGGTCCTCCCCTAAGCTTTGCAAATAGGAAAACTGAGGTCATAGAGGCACAGAAGCTTGCCCAGAGCCACAGCCGGCCATCAGGATGAAATGCCCCACACTCTGACCCCACAGACTCTGTAGACCCCTCAGCCCCCTCACCAGGTGTTGCACCTTTCTCACCCAGACAGACTGAGGGCCATGGTGGGAACTTGTTCCTATTGTCTGCTGACCAGCAGGAGGGCTGGGGGGAGGGGTCACAGGGGCACCTGCAGCTTCTCCACAAGTCCCATTGCTGCCACTATGGGGGCCAGTGCAAGCCCAGCACCCACTGTTGGGATCCCCCATACAGGAGTTTAGAGGGTTCCAGAGACTTGATGGAGCAGGTCACACAGAGGCCATGTCCAGCAGCAGTCCCTCAAGGCCACACTTGGGCAGAAACATTCTAGGACATAGACTTAATCCAGAAAATGCAGTATTCATCTTTTTTTTTTTTTTTTTTTTTGGTACCAGGGATCGAACTCAGGTTCTTGCGCTTGTGAGGCAGGCAGCGGAACCACTGAGCTAAATCCCTGGCCTGCAGTATTCTTCATGACAAAATGATCATGTCACCCTATGTGTGTGCACCTGTCTCCAAGAAAATCCTAGCAAATGGTGCTGTGATATTTTAATGCATCTCATTAATCATTGCATTTCTGGACATGGCACATCACAGTGTGGTCTGCAGGTGGCAGCCTAGGATGCTGATCTCATTCTGCACTTGATTCCCACCATCTTTGTCCAGCAGCTGTCCTCCCCATGCATGCAAAGCCTCACCCCCACCCCCACCCTCCGCTCAAAGGCTGTAAAAGGCAGATGGGCATGCGACACCTCAGGGGCACAGCAGTAACTAAGAGGCAGTATACTTATGCAAATTGGCAAAAGTGGCTCTTGCCTTAGCTGAAACAACCAGTTTGATTTCTTGGAATTCAAAAGTCATTATTAACATCTCTCAGATAAATCCTGCATCTCAGAGACGTAAAGGGCCCCAAAGGGCTGTGCTGAAGTTTCTGGGCTCCTGCCCAGGCCAACTCCTGGGGGCCAGGTCCACATACACAGTCTCAACCATGCCTCACACTTTCCTGGACAGCACCAGCCGCACATCCAGACTGGCTCTGACCCAGCACATTGCAGGTACTCTAGGGAGGATCTGATTTCCTCTGGGTCAGGGTGGGATAGGGGGCAACACTACCTATATATTACAGAGGGAAGTCTTCAGTGACATGCATTTTGGCTGTTGAGATTGTTCCTTCAAGGGAATCCTGAAAAAGCCAAGACATCAGGGTTCAAAGTGCATAGG
The DNA here is from genome assembly GCF_053883595.1 of Heterocephalus glaber. Classification (NCBI taxonomy): domain Eukaryota; kingdom Metazoa; phylum Chordata; class Mammalia; order Rodentia; family Bathyergidae; genus Heterocephalus; species Heterocephalus glaber. The sequence goes on along the minus strand of NW_028258320.1, from coordinate 51,644,183 downwards.
AACCTTGTCTGTCACCTGTTGTGAAGCTGAGGATTCGATTCCCAGTCCATCTCCACCAGCTGAGAGCAGAACAGGGTACACACGGGCCCCCACAGGTGGTCAGCAGCAGGCTAGGGTGAGGGCTCCAGAAGGAAAGGGAAATAGCCAGGCCTTGGATCTGACCAAAGAACAACTCTCCTCCAGCCTGGACACCTGAGCATGGGAGCTGGGAACATTCCAGGAAGCCCAGCATTGGTCAGCCAGGCCTAGCCAATGGCTCCATTGGAAGGCTGCAGTGGCTAGGCAGACTCCTGCACAGAGATTTGCTGCAAGTGCAGGAGCGGCATTCAGAGCAAGTGAGGAAAAATAAGGAGAAGTGCAAAGAAGACATTCCAAGAGTAAGACTGGAGGTCAAGAAATTTCTTCAAGGACTAGGATGGAGACCATGTCTACAGGTGGAGCACACAGCCAGGGACACTGTGAGGACTCAGCACAGCTCAGGAGTAGGTGACAGGTACCTGACCTTGTCCCAGCCTTCTTGGCCACCTGTAGGGGACAGGGGAAGGGGACGTTACGAGAACCTCTGCAGTTAGTCCTGGTCTCCTGCGAGCCACAGCAGCACACGGCGAATTACAGGAAAGGTAGAAAAATGAGACTGAGAAGAAGCTGAGCTTTGGGTCTGATCAGTGCTGCTCTGGGCAGCAAAGACAAAGCCCCCACCTTACCACACCTTTTATTCAGTACATCGGGAGAAACAAATGTAACAAATGACTTGCAGAGAGTTCAATAGTTCACATTGGGATAAACAAGGTGTAACGGAAGGCTTGCAGAGAGTTCAGTACATCTCCGGCAAACAAGATGTTAATCAGTCCAAGAACAATGAGGAACTGAGCAGATGTTTGTTCTCCCAGGATGTTTCTTGTCCCGGAGAATCACAGCATCACTGGATCACTGAAGTCTCAGTTGTGACCGGAAGCCAAACTGGAGTTATTCTGTAGCTGGGCTGTAGGCAAGAGAACTAGGCTAACCAAATGATTTATCCCTAGAATTATGTAGCATTGCTCCCAACAGCCACCTGCACTCTTGACCTTGTCAGCAGAAGCAGCCTTGTCCCTCGATGTCCTCAGAACAGCCACATGCCTTCTGCCTTCTCAGCTTCCACGCTTGTCACCACACCTTGGCTACCAACATGCCCCCCTATCCCTCCCTGCCTTCCAGAGACCATTTTCAGGAACGAGCCAACACTCTGCACTCAACGCCTAGCCCCCAGCCGCTCTCTGCTCCTATCCTCAGCCCCTTTCTTGACCTCTTCTCTCTTTCTACTGCCCATCCAAGGCCCCTGGGAACTCCTAGGGTCTGTCCTTGTCTCAAGCTTTATGTGCCCAACAGGAAGTTCTTTGTGATGGTCATTTGGTGGAGCTGACTGCAGCTTGAGGGGCTTAGCATGTGTTTTTATGTCTGGACCAGCTGTAGGGCAGCAGACAGATCCAGTGCATTTCAGCCATGGCTGCCAGGACATGAGCTCCCACGAGGGCTGGACCCAACCCCGTAGGTGCTGGCAAAGGTCTCAGCCACTGAGATCCCAGTTCCAACCAGCGGTTGTCACCATCTCTCTGACCTGTTTCTCTGCTCTCTTATGTTCCATCTGCCCATCCAGGACAGTGGGCCTATGTCAGGTCTACCCACAAAGCTGCATGTGATGGTGGAGAGGCTGGGTGAGAACAAACTCCCGAGGTGAATCTACCACCATGATGGGATTCTGAAGGATTCTCTGGTCTTACTACCTCAGGGATCTGAAGCCCCGAGTCCCTTCCTGCCTGAGTTCCCAAAACTCTCAGGCTTGGCTGTTCATAAACAACAAGAGCTCTTCAGGAGCCCCTTTCCCACTGGCTGCTACAGTCCCACAAGGGATTCATATTATGACACTCATATCCCATAGCAAGGCCTTGCTTTACTCCTGTCCCTCTGAGTTGTATGTTAGCTGACATCCTAACCTGTGCACTTCCTATGGGTGTGCAGCTATGAGTGTGAGAGTAAGTAGATGAGTAGGTGATGTTCCAGCTGTCCCCAGAGTGAGACCGTGGCTGTGTGCATGTTGTATATGCATATGTACAACCGTACGTGTGAGGTTGTTTGCATGTGTGCATGAGTACATACATGTGTGAGTTGATGTGGTTTAGGAGTGCATGTGTGTACATCCAAATATGTGTGTGAATGTGTATGTGTGGTATGTGGGAAAATGTGTGTGCACGTGTTTCATGTGTATATATGTGTGCATGCAAGTGTGTAAATGTGTGAGTTTGTGATTATGTGAGGGTTGTGTATAGTATATATATATTATATGTGCATATGTACAACTGTATGTATAAGAGTGTGTATGTGTGTGTATGTGCATGTAAGAGTATGTAAATGTTTTTGTGTTTGTATATGTGGTTGTATGAGTGTGCATGTGTATATATGCTGCATATGCAAGCATGCATTCTGCATGTGTGAGTGTGCATGTGTGTGAATGCTTGTGCAAGTGTGTTCTGTGAGTGTGTTCCAAGCATGCATGTGTATAGTGTGTGTGGTATGTTTGTATATACATACAGTGGTGTGTGCAAATGCATGTGCATTACTATGGTGATGTGAGTATGAAGTTTGTGTGCAAGGGTACATGTGTTACTATGTGGTGTGTATACAAGCATGTGAGTGTGCACTCCAGTATGCCTGTGCAAGAAGAAGCAGAGGTAGCCCTAGAAGGCCTCAGGCTGTCCCTTGCATCCTGTGGATGCAGAGATGGTAGAAACTCTCTGCTCCCAGGGGATATGGCCAGCCAGGAAGGGAGGGTGTTGGGTCAGGGCAGAGCAGTAACATGGTCACTCCCATGCCATCTTTGATCAGGCTGTGACGACTGCCAGGCCACTTGTACAAACAGTGGGCTTGTGTGTGAATGGAACCTGTGGTAGGGCTGTGCCCTGGGTTCAGGCTCTTCTTATGGTTTCTATGTGTCCTAGAAATTAGTTTATTCCTACTGGACCATTCGTTCCAATCAACAGCAAGGTTTGTGTGCAAGGTGGGGTCACAGAGCCCATGGAGGACAGTGGACTAACAGACTCAAGAGGACAAGTGGAGTTAGCTCCTCTCAAGCACCATCAGTCTGGGTGAGAGAGCATGAACCCCTCCTGTGGAAAGCTCTGCCTGTATCAGGGGTTAAGTCCTTCCTCTTCTTTTTTCTTTTTTTTAAATACATTTCCTGATATAACCTTTCTCTCTTTCTAAGTCTCTCTTTCTCCCTCCCTCCCTCTCTGTCTGTCTCTCTCTCTCTCCCTTTCTGAGTGTGACAGAGCTCTTACCCAAAAAAATGCCAAAAGCATCAGTGCATGGCATGTGGCCTGTGGGGCAGGAAAGACCTCCAAGCCTGTCCCAGTTCCCAGGTCCTCACTGGCCTCACTGACACTTCTGTCTTTGTTCATATTTTGTCACCCAAGTTTGTACTCCTCACACTTATATTGCCCTGACATTGAGCTGGTTTTATGTGAAATCATTTCACGTCATTTTTATTGTTTTTCTTTCTCTGGCTGTTGATTTTACAACCCATCATGTAACTATTGTACAAGACAGACTCACAAAGCACAGCAGCTTGTCCAGCCTTCTTGTTACAGTTAGCGTCTGTCTCACATGCTCGCAGGTTTCAGCTGTAACCATCTGCAAAGCAGTTTTACTCATTTCCCATGGACCCCATCCGGATGGGAAGGCCCCAAGTGCTGCACCCATCTGTTCTGGTGTTCTTCCTTGGTGGGTTCTTACTGGGTTTAGTCGACACCTCCCATGAGTACCACTGCTTCTCATCACCATTGGAAAGTGTCTGCTAGAGCTTCTTCTCCTTTTCTCTTGGCCACTGTCTGGCCCTCATTGGCCAGCAGGGTCTGTGCTAACCTGGAAGTCTTCCAGTGGCTGCACATCAGACCCCTGCTTCCACTCAGTCAGCTTTTGCAAAAAAAGTTCATAGTGCTGACGTGTTTTCCATGGTGTCTTATTTGAGGAGTTTGACCCTTACATTCAGCTCCTTCCTAACCACCTGGGTTATTCTACTAGCAGGGGATATGTTTCAGCTTCCAGTGGCTGCTGTCACACAACCCACAGCTTGGTGACAATGCAGCAGTCCAGGGGTCGGAAGTCTAATGTCAGTCCCTGCACTAAAATCCAGGTGTGAACAGGGCTGCTTTCTGCTGCAGGCTCCAGGGGAGGTGAGACTCATCTTTCCAGCCTCTAGAGCCCATCTTGGTGGCTGCCCTCCTTGGCTTGTGTCCCCTCTCTCCATCCTCCAGCCCAGCAGCATGGACATTTTCCTCTCCTCTCACCTCTGCCTTCCCTCCTCATCAGTGCTATGCTGGTCAGTGTTGATATAACTAGGAGACAGTAATCTCCCCACAGCTTGATGTGACATAAGGTGATACTCAAGTGACCGTGACATATGAGAGAGTCCCCAAGGAGGGAGCTACCCAAGCTGGGGACCAGACTCTGCTGGAGAGAATTTAGTCAGGTGGGTGCCCAGCAAGGACAAACTGGAGTTAGTGCAAAGGGTCTATTATGGATTGTAGGACGACAGTTACAGGACAAGTCAGGACTTCACGGACATCCACACTCTAGATAGCCTAGCAGTTGCAACAAGAAAAATGATGGTTGGGTTGGGAGGCAACTGCAATAGCCTCCTGCGCCCTCTGCTGACCAAACTTAGCCCTACGTGGAGGGAAGGAGCCAGCAAAGACAACCGTGCTTCTTGTTCCTGCAAGGCCTGGTCGGGAGGGAGCCGGAGCAGCAGAAGGGAGGGGCCACCTCCTAGGCCACCATGTATGCGTGATATGTGCTTTCTCAGCTGACTGTGGCAACAGCTTTTCTACAGTGCATGGGAGGACCCATGGGGTCCCCTGAGGGTAGGTCAGCAGCCAGGAAAGGCAGGTGGACAGGGCTGAGTGGCCAAGGTGGGCCACTCCACATAGTAACCCATGTTGAGTCTCTAGGACAAGCTGTCCTCCAAGTGGCCACAGGCTTTCTCCATCCACCCTGGGATACCAAGGGACCTGCTCTCATGGGCTCCCCTGAGTCCTGAGGCCACAAGGGAGAGCCCAGGTTTCTCTCTGGAACAGAGTGAGCCCTGTGCCACTCTTGTCACATGGCTTCCCAGTGCCTGCTAAAGATATCAAGGGAGACCTCGTAATCAGAGCCTACAGAGGCTGGATAGATAGCATGGGCTTCTGCAAATTCTGAGCAGGGTCTCCAGATTCCTCATGCACAGTCCAGCAGGACCTCAGGGGCCTCCTGTACTATCGTCCACCTTGGGAGCTGAGCAGAGAGGCCCCATGTGTGACAGCAGGTCAGGGGGACCTGGATGACCAAACCCAGGCTGGCCTTCTGCAGCCCAGCAGCTGGAACAAACTCTGGACAGGACTGTCTTGGACCTAGCCTCCAAGCAAGCTCCCTCACGAAATGTTCCTGTAGGTATTACAGACATTGGGCAGTTTCCTACCACCCTGTCCTGTTAGCCTGCTGGTGTGCACACTGGGATCTCCTACTTGCTTCACAGGGATCTCACCTGGATCATTCGTGCCCCTCTTTACACTCAGAGAATTCTGTGCAAAAACATTTGAGCTTATTTCCCTCCACACTCAGCAGGAACAGCTCCCAAGCATTCCAGCCCTAGGGCAGCTCCTCACTGGGCTGGGTGGACCTGCTTGTTCTGTGACATTTTCATGGAAATTGGGCTGTTTCTTGGCAAATTGCCCTCTCTTTACCCCTCATTTGGCTGCCTGCATGGGTGTGTATTCATGGTGGGCCACGTAGAAAGCCCTTAGAGGCTCACAGCCTTGAATTATCCTGTGGCAAGTCCAGGGCTTCCTGTTACACCTGATTTCATCAGGAAAGAAAATCATTATGCACCTTGCCACTTTGGGTGCCTGCTATATGCTAGAGGTGTCTAGCACATGTGATCAGTGCCTTTGTAGTGAGACCAATAGGTGAATAAGCATGTTGGTATAAAGTGTACAGGACTGCAGGACACTGACGTGGGGCAAGGCAACTTCTCAAGGAGGTTCTAGGAGACCCATAGAATGGAACAGAGCTTGTAGGGAAGGCTGGGAAGGGTCCAGGCAGGAGCCAAGTGGACAGGGATCTGGGGCTGAGTCTAGTGGGGCTGTGATCTACAGATACATCTGGACCACACAAGAACTGGCCATCCCTGATCAAAGGCCTCTGTGGTCTTTGTCAATAGGCCAAAAATGCTGCCTGTTGGTTTGGATGTTTCTTGTTTCTCAAAGAGCCTTGACACTTTCTGGTGAAGTGAGAGACCCCTTGACATGTCCCCAGGAGCAGCGGGGCTTCTGGGAAGAGGATGAATTGGTCAGCTGTTTTGTCCACAGAAAATGAAGGGCAGGTCCTGGCAGAGCAAGAGCAGAAGATATAGGGAGGCAGAGGCTCAATGCCATGCCTTGGCCTGCTGAGCCACTGAGATTATAGGTAGTGCCATTTTGTCCAGCTATTTGTTTTATTTTGATTCTAACAACTTTCCCTCATGAACAGCTTAAGCAGCCCCATCCTCCCACAGAAGAATTACTATGATTCTTTTCCATCAAGAGTAATTTTGTCTGACTAACAGCTTCAATCACTCAAGGGTATGGCTCGGTGGCAGACCATTTGCTGAGCAAACAAAAGGCCCTGAGTTCCAACCCCAGCACGACCAAAAAAAAAAGAGGAAAGAAAGAAACCAAATTACTGCAGCATGTGCCCTATTGCCTGAGACTTCTTTAGCCCAGAACATTTTGGGACCATCCTGCTGAGTGGGTTCCATGGTATCATCCATTTCCAGGTGTTGAACGCCTTCCTGTTTCTGGTTTGGGTTACACAAATCTGTGTGAACTCTGATTCAAGTCTTTCTGTGCTTGCAAGTTTATGTTGCCAGATGGCACGGTATCCAGTGGTTCTAGGCTTTTTCTGTCCCATCCAAAGAATTGGCTAGGACAACCAATGAACAGGTAAATGCAACTTTTATTTAAAGTAAAGGAGCCAGGCATGGTGCCACACACCTATAATTGCAGCACGCAGGAGACTGAGGCAGGAGGATTGCTTTGAAGCCAGCCTGGGCTGTATAGTGAGTTCAAGGCCAACCCGAAGTATACAGCAAGACCTATCTCAAAACAAGAAAGAAATGAAAGAAAGAAAGAAAGAAAGAAAGAAAGAAAGAAAGAAAGAAGGAAGGAGAGCAGGGTGTGGTGGCTCATGCCTGTAACCCCAGCACTTGGTAGGCTGAGGCAGGAGGAACATCCCAAGTTCAAGCCCAGCCTGAATGCTATCCCTTTGTCAAGACCACCTTCTGTGAATATTTTTCCCACTCCATAGCTGCCTATACAGTTCCTTAACAATGTTTTTTGTGAGCAGAAGTTACCAATTCGGTGAAGTTTTGCTTATCAATTTTTTTCATTTATTAATTATTATTCATTTATTTTACCTTTCCTGTGGGACTCCAAGAAACTTCTCCCTACCACCATTGTGTGATAATTTCTCCTGTATTATCCCATAAATCTTTGGAGTTTGAACTTTTCCTACCAAGTCTGTGTACAGGATAGGTTGAGTCGAGTTTCCATATGGACATTCTAGTGATGAGGAATGCCCTTTCCTCATCACATTGTTTTTGTTTTTGTTTTGTTTTGGTACCAGGGATCGAACTCAGGTCCTTCTGCTTGTGAGGCAGGCGGTGGAACCACTGAGCTAAATCCCAGGCCCCCATCACACTGATTGATGGCTTAACAGAAAATCATTCCACAGTGTGACTGTGGGTCCATCTCAGACTCTTCCTAAATTACTGCGGTCTTTTCTGGTTTGGTTTTGTTTTTTGTTTTGTTTTGTTTTGTTTTGTTTTTTACAGTCCTTCCTCTTGGACTACATGTCTAGATAGTTGTGGCTTTTTAGTAAGTCTTTGGTCTGATGAAGTGAGTGTTCAAGATGGCTCTGAATACACCACATCAATTACATCCCCATACAAATTTTAGAGTAGATTTTTCAACCTTTACAAAAAGAGAACTGCTGGGATTATGATTGTGATTATGATTTTCATGCCATTGTAAAACATTTTTATTTTATTTTTCAGTGGTTTCCTGTTCATATATGAATATAAAATTGATATTTTTATATTAACCTTACTACTTTCCTAAATCACTTCCTAGTGCTAATTGTTGTAGAGTCCACAGAATTTTTCATGTAATCAGTTATGTTAACTGCAAACAAAAATATCTTTACTTCACTTGTTATCTGGTATAAGTTTTCCATAAATGCATTTTACAAACTAAGGAAATTGCCTTCCATTCCTAGTTTATGTTTTTTATGATGAATATGTATTAATTTTATCTTTTCCTGCATCTATTGAATGATCATACTGTGTTCCTTTTGCTGTGTTCATATGTTGAACTATGTTCACTAATTTTTGTGAATAACAATCTAGCTTTGCTTTTTTAGCTCAATCTTACATGGTCATAATGTTTGTCCTTTCCATGAAGTTCCTAGCTTTCATTTGCTGATGCATTATTAGAGCAATTAGTGTTTGTGGTCATGAGGGATAGTGCAAGGTAACTTTTTTTAGTCTCTCAGTCTGGTTTTGAGATCAGAGTCTTACTAGCCTTGTAAATAAATTAGGAGGTGTCTCCCCTTTTCAGAGCTTATATGAGAGTGGTGTTATTCCTCCTCAAATATGTGGTCAAACTTACCAACCAACCTACCTGTTAGATGTTTCTAGATATTGAATCAATTTTATTAGACACTAGATACCAAGATTTTCTAATTCTTATTTTTATATTTTGTCAATTTGTACTTTTCCCAAGGAATTTATCAATTTCATCAAAGTTTCTGAACCTATTGGTACATAGTTGTTTATTTATGTTTTGTTTTGTTTTGAGACAGGGTCTCACTAATGTAGTTCAGGATGGCCTTGAACTCACTATGTAGCCCAGGCTGGCTTCAAACTCACAGGGATCCTCCTGCCTCTGCCTCCTGAGTGCTGGGATTACAGGTGTGCACCACCAGGCCCGGCCTGTAGTAGTTTATTATATTATTTTATTATTCTTGCAATATCTTAGGAAATATAACATTAACTCCTCTTTCTTAATGCTGGTAATTTGATTTCTATCTATTTTCTTACTCAGTCTAGCTAGGAGTTTGGGGATTTGTTCATTTTTTTCAAGGAATCATCTTTCACAGTGTTTTATCTTTATCATCTTCTTCCACTGGTTATTTTGGGTCTAATTTGATCTTGTATTTTTCTATCTTGTTAAATTGGAATCTTATGTCACTAAATTTTAGATCTTTCCTTTTTTAAAAAATACGACCATTTAAGCTATATATTTCCCTGTGTTCCCTGCTATAGCTGCATCCCAGAAATTCTGGTATATTGTATTTTCTTTATCATTCTACTTAAAATACTTTCTGAATTCCCTTGTGATTTCCCCTTTGACCTATGAATTATTAACAAGTTTGTTGTTAATTTTACAAATATTTGTGGTTTTCTAGTTATGATATTGTCGTTAATTTCCCATTTAACTTAATTGTAATCAGAGAAAGTACTCTCCATCATTTTTAAGTCTTTTGGATTTTTCAAGGCTCATTTCATAGCATATCTTGCCATCTGTAATGGTGAATAAGTCACTTGCACTTGAAAAGAATGTTTGAATACCACTGTTGAGTGTGATGTTCTACAGCAGTTAGGTGAAATCAGTTTATTCTTCACATCTTCTATTCCTTTACCAGTATTTTGTTTAGCTGTCCTATTGCTAGCTACGAGAGAGGTTTTAAGGTCACCAGTTATGATTTTGGAATCATCTATTTCGCCTTTCTTTCTTCTTATCAATTTTGGTTCAAGTATTTTGAGCCCTTTTCTGGGTATACCCTGACAAGCATTGCAATCGTGACAGAATGCTACCTTTCACCCTGTGCCACAAAACCCATTTCATCTGGTGATCATGTGATTGCACCAGCCTTTTGGGGCTCACAGATGGATAACAGCAAATGGCATTTTCTCTCCATTCTGTGCCTTCATATTAAAGCGCTTCTATACTAGACCACATGTGGCTGGGGGTTTTTTGTTTTGTTTTTCCTATTCTGACAGTCCCCGCCTTTGAACTGGATCTTTCAGTCAATTTAATTGTAATAGAATTTTGATTTGTTTGAATTGGGTCTCCATTTTACTCTCTTTTCTTTCTATTTTTAACCTCTCATTCTTGTTTTGTGTTTGTTCATTCTTCCTTTTTTTCCTTCTTTTGTATTATTTTAATATTTTTTATTTATAGTATTTTTCTATTAATGTCTTACAGACTTTAGCAATTAAAGTCCATGGTTTTTTCACAATCCATGTAGAATATAAAATTACTACCTTGTGTAGAGTAGAGGAACCTTGTAACTTAGGGCCAACCTCTATTCTCTTTTATGCCATGCTTTAGGTCATAAATTATCAACTCCACACAGTGATGTTAAAATTCTCTCTTTAAACAGTCATATGTATTTTTATTAGTGTATATTAGTATTATAAGATGGTGGAGTTTGAGGGAGTTGGTACCTGTATTTAACATATCTTGATCTACTTTTATCCCATTACTGCCTCTCACTTTTTTCCCCACCTATTTCCTTCCCTGTCTCCAAAAGTCTTCCTCTTGGTTTTCTGTCACCTTTCCTTTATTTTATTCATTTATTTGGGTTCTCATGTGAGAGAAAACATGCAATATTTAGCTTTCTGAGTCTGGCTAATTTTACTTAACATGATGGTTCCAGTATTTTGAAGAAATTAAGAGAAAACAAAGTTTTTCAGTTACCCAATAATTAACATTTCTATGCTTTCTGATGACCCAAGTTTCTCCTAGGTACAACATCCCTCTGACTGGGGAACTATATGTAACATTTCTCGAAGCATAGTTTGAGGAGAAATTCTGTTACATTTTTGTCAGGAAATGTCTTTATTTTACCTCCATTCTTGAAGGCCATTTCTTTGGCTACAGAGTCCTAGGAGGTGAAGATTCCCTGGGGGCCTCCTATCCCACTTCTTGAATATGGGGTCTCATTATTGTGCTTGTGGGAACAGCACACTCTGCCTTCCAGGTATGTTATAGCCCCCAGGAGGGAGCCCCTTCTCCTAAATGGGTCCCACAGTGGCCCGTTCAACAGGCCACCCATGGCTGGGTACACCATCTCTGGGAACCCTTGCTGTCAGAACCAGTGTGCTCTCAGCCTCACATCCAAGGCACACAAGCTTTCTGCTGGATGTATCTGACATTTGATCATCCCGGGTAAAGTCATCTTAACTGTATTTGGAATGAATGCTGTCCCTCCAGGGCACCAGCCCAAAGGGGAACATCTTGCCTCCGAAGCTGCAGAGGGCTAGATGGGCCTAACTTCCTTGCCCTGAGATTTTGAGTGGGTGACCCCACTCAGTGTCCCCCAAAACCTGTCCTCACCAGAAGTACACTCACTCTACCCCTTTGTGGCTGTCCCACCTCCACCAGCATCCTGGTAAGGTCTCCAGCTGAGTCTGTAACAGATGAGCTGCCACAGGCCCATGCCTCCCACAGACAGCTGAGTGGCCAGGGCTCCTCCATCAGGCTTGTGCTTCTCTGTCCTAAGGGGCTGCTTGGCCCAGGACCCCTCAGCTGTCTATTTGCACCAAGGAAGTGGAAAGACAGCAGTGAATTCAGGTGCTCTCAGGGAGTCAACACCCTCTGCTTTCTGGCAGGTTTTACCTCATCAGTGGAGGCATCCCTTTCATCATCTGTGGGGTCACAGCTGCCACAAACATCAGTAATTATGGAACTGAAGATGAGGACACAGCATAGTGAGTACTGAGTACTAGCCACCCTGTAGAGGGTGGAACCACTTGCCCACTGCACACCCAGGGGTGCCCAGAACCCCTGCAGGACGTTACTGTTTCCATGCCCAGATATTGGGTGGGGGAAAGCTGGTTTCCACAGGCCTCCAGTGGTGTCAGTTTTGGTCAGTGACTTTCCCCAAGGTGCCCCTGGTGAGAAACAAGCAGCAAAACCTGGCTCTAGGCCCCAGAGGCCACTCAGAGCTATGGCTCCCCTCCCTTTCCCCTAGGTGGGTAGAGCTATCTCCTCCCCAAAGACTCAGTTTCCTGCTAAATCTCTTTGTGTGGGCACCAAAGGACTGGTTTTCTTCAGATAGGAAGGGCCTGGGAGGCAGATAATGATTCAGCAGCAGCCCTGAGGTCGGCTGAGAATGGACACCTTGAGCAGGGACAGACTCACCCACCTCACCCCTTGCCCATGTCCAGAGCCCTAGTCAGACTCTCCTCACACTCAGATCATCACACGCACCTTCTCCCTGTGCCCCAGGACATCCAGCCCTGCCTCTCAAGCCCCAGTGCTTCCCCCAAGCCCTCCCTACTTCAGCCCCACCTTAGCCCCCACCCATCACCTCTGTTTGCTTCCCAGTCCAGGTTACTTTCTTGTCACTTCCCCTGACCAGCAGGGCTGAGATCAGACCCCAAACTTCCATCTAGTGACATCTGAGCTGCCAGTGATTGCTCCAGTTCAGTCCCCATTTACCAATGCCTACTCCTCTCCACTGACCAGTTTCAGATGCTTTGGCTTCTGCCCTTTTCCATCTGATTCTGTCCCACAAAATTAATCCAACACACTATAGAAACCCCTCTTAGTCTGTCCAACCAGGCCTGCACTGACTGGCATCTCCCTGCAGCTGCTGGATGGCCTGGGAGCCCAGCCTGGGTGCATTCTATGGGCCAGCTGCCTTCATCGCCCTGGTCACCTGTGTGTACTTCCTCAGCACCTACGTCCAGCTGCGGCGCCACCCCGAGCGCAGGTATGAGCTCAGAGAGCGCACAGAGGAGCAGCAGCGCCTGGCTGTACCAGAGGGAAGCCATTGCCATGGGGTGAGGCCAGGCACACCAACTGCCTGTGACACCCTGGTGGCCTCACAGCTGCAGAATGAGCACTCGTTCAAGGCTCAGCTGCGGGCCGCCGCCTTCACACTGTTCCTATTCACAGCCACATGGACCTTTGGGGCACTGGCTGTGTCTCAGGGCCACTTCCTGGACATGATCTTCAGCTGTCTGTATGGCGCCTTCTGTGTGACGCTGGGGCTCTTCGTGCTCATCCACCATTGCGCCAAGCGGGAGGACGTGTGGCAATGCTGGTGGTCTTGCTGCCCTTCCCGAGGGGACACCTCCACCACCAAACCCAGCACCCACCCTGCACTTGATGCCAATGGAGACATACTGGGGCACACCTGCCTGCAGGACTCACCAGGCCCTGGCAACCCAAGGGGCTTCAGCCACGCACCCACTGGCCACTGCAAGATGACCAACCTGCAGGCTGCCCAGGGCCATGTCAGCTGTCTCTCACCAGCCACTCCCTGCTGTGCCAAGATGCACTGCGAGCAGCTGATGGAGGAGGAGGCCCATGTGCACATGCCTGAGGAGGATGCCTTCCCACACGACCCACACTTGCACAGGTGCCTCAAGGGCAGAACTAAGCCTCACTACTTCAGCCGGCACCAGGCAGCTGCCACTGAGCATGAGTATGCCTACCACATCCCCTCCAGCCTAGATGGCAGCCCCCATAGCTCACACACAGACAGTCCCACCAGCTCTCTTGAGGGCCCCATGGGAGTGCACACATTGGCCTGCTGCACCCAGGGTGACCCCTTCCCTATGGTCAGCCAGCCTGAGGGCAGTGACGCCAGTCCTGCACTCTACGGCTGCCCTCCAAGGCTGCCTCCAGGACCTGCCCATTTGGAGATGCTCCGGAGGACACAGTCCCTGCCATTTGGTGGCCCCAGCCAGAATGGGATGCTCAAGGGCACTGTTCAAGAAGGACTGTCATTCAGCACCGACGGGACGGGCAATATCCGAACAGGGCCCTGGAAAAATGAAACTACTGTGTAATGGGGACAGGAACAGATCACCCTCACCAGTGCCACCATGTCCCTGGAGGAGCTTCTGAGCAAAGAGGAGGCCCATTTGCCACATGAGGTTGGTGGGAAGGGTCACCAAAATGACCAAGCCTTTCAGAAGCTGCTCACACATTAGATCTGTGTTCCTTTTGTTGTGAAAGACCCCAGCAGGAAAATGTTCTGGGCCGCACCTGCCTCTGTTAGTCCCAAAGTGGGATGTGGCTGTCCACATACTGTCACCTGCTTTCTGTTTATAGTATTCCATCTCCAGGGCAGCCCAGAATCAGAGTACAGGATTCTATCAAAGAAGCTACCCCAGACCCCAGGGCAGGGCCCTGCATCCATACTGTATTGCTGGGTGGTGATCCAGGCAACCTCAGCAGAGGCTCCATCTGATGTTTCCTGGCCTCGTGTGTGTGTGTGTGTGTGTGTGTGTGTGCGCGCACATGTGTGTGTTAAATTTTGCTCTAGGAGCCATGGTGGCCAGTCCTAAAGAGCATTCTCCCACTGGGCAGTTTCCACAGGTCCCTTCCAGTGTCCTTGTGTTTGTGTCACACCAGCATCTTCCCCCTGGCACTTCTTCCAGCTCACTGAACCCTAACCCCTGGCAGTGCAGCCTGAGAGTATCTTGGATGCTGGAAGGTGGGCCCCCCACACTGCTTCTGGAGCTGTAGGCAAGGAAAGCAGCTGCCAATGGCTGCCAGCCTACAGAGGGCTGGTCACAGTCTCTTGGGTCCCATGCCTTCCAAGATGCCCAAATACTTCATGGAGATTCAGCTTCCAGACCCAGCCACTATCAGGATTGGACTGGATCCCACTCCACTGTGGGCACTTCTCTGTTGCACAAAGAAGAGGAACTAACTGGAGTGTGATAGTCATCGTAGACAAAATTTCTTTTTCTTTTTTCATTTTCATCTGGGCACAAAGCCCCAACTCGAAGGACAGATGTTGACGACAGTGAACCTTTTGTGAAAAGAAGTAGCCTGTCCCTGGCGGAGTCCCCACTGAGGCTGGAGCACCTGTGTTCAGAGGGGCATGCCCATGAGACTGTGCACAGGCATTCCCCTCTCTCCTCCCAGCCTGTGGAACATGTGCACACACATGTATGCACACATACATGTACACAAGCACATATACATACACCACACACTTGGATACACATACATTCACACACTGTGCATATCACAAACATGCATGTGTACAAACGTATATATGTGTGAAAAGTACACATGCACACACTTGCAGAACAGGCATGTGTATGAGTGTGTGCACATCGTACAAAACACACATGCATACCTTCATGCACCTGTACAACACACACGAGTGCACATACACACATACTGCAGTGTACACACATTTACACATGTACCCAGACACTTGTTTTCTATCCACCCCAAGCCCTGGGTTTTCACTGCAGGTGCTCATGTCAGCCTCAGGATCAGTGTCACTGTGACTCTGCTGTTTGGGCAGGTGGCTTCATCGGGAGCAGAACCTTCCCAATGCACACCTCAGAGGGGAGAGCAGGAGGCATGTTGCAGCACCTTCCAGGTAGGCACAATCTGCAGTGCTGCAGTGAGAAGTGCCATCCAGAGACCAATGCTCAGTATCTGAGTAAGGAGCCTGTCAGCCCTGACACTTATAAACTCATCTGTGATATTGTAACTTACCGCAGCTTCCTGCACCCAACACAGACCCTGTGTGTCCTTATAGGTCAAGCAACAGGCAACCAAGGACCTCTGGGTGGTTTAAGTTTTTGTCACTGTCTAGGCTTGTCACCTGCTTCCGTAGCTGATGCACACAGAACCCAATGCTATGCTGTGTGCACACTGTAGATGCAGACTGTCCAGATGAAAATACATTATTTTGCATTGTTTGTCCTTGGTGAGGCTGGTCAATAGCATCCTGTGTGTGTTTCTTGCCCTTGACAGGGGACAATGGTCCAGGTGGGGGCGGGACCCCATCCAGGCTGCTCCCTTGGGCTGCGGCCCCTCACATCCTTTCTGCTCTCCACACCCCCTGGCAGAACAAAGAGGGCACCTCATCATTCAACCAAAGAAATTCAGCATTAAATATTGAACCTCATTGTGTTTCGATATTGATTTAGCCTTGTGAGTCCACTCGAGACCAGTGTTGTGACATCCCCTGTGTGTGTCCTGTTTGGGGATTCACAGCATAACTGCAAGATGGAGCACTCAACATGGAGCCATCCTGCATAGGACATGGGTCAGGAGAGCAGACCACGTCCCATTGTCTCAGGGGTTTTTTGTGTCCCTTCCTTCTTTTGTGAGTGTCCATGTGGATATATGTGTGGGTATGCTGCCTGCATATGTGTGTTGTGTGGTTATGAATTGTGTGTGGGACCTATAGATGTGAACATGCATGATTGTGAGGGTGCGTGTGGTTGTATTTGGGAGTAAATGTGTTTGTGAAGGTTGTTGCATGTGTGCGTGCATGAATGTGCATGCATGCACATGTGCACTCTCAAAAGACACAGCATGAGGCACCCCCTCCTCTCTGCACAGGTACTAACTCACAGAGGTGACATCCCTACCACACAAGAAAGCTGTGACAAACTTAATCACCTGAAATAGGTGGGAAAGTGAAAGTCACCTGTGCCTTAGGACACAGGTGGGTCTCAACAGGCTCCTCTGCAGTGATTCTAGCTGAGGAAGCCCCCAGAGGTCTGTAGACCACACAGGCAGCTTCTGTCTCTCCTGGGAAGCTGTCCTATAGCTCCAGAAAGGTCTCAGGTCTGCCTACCCAGGCGCCAGAGCTGGTTAGGTAAATTAAGAGCATCTCTCTGGCCCCCTCACTCCTCCATGAAGCCCTCTGGGCAGCCTCTGAATGAGTCATCCCTGTGAGGGCTTTGAGTAGCTGAGAGGCCCATGGGGTTTCTAGTAAGAGTAGGGTGATAACCTGCCTCTCTGAGATTCTAAGAAACACAGCAGGCCAAGGGCAGCTCCTGGCCCCCAAGAGCCCACCTGAGGAGGAAGGTCAGCTCAGAAGATTGACCCAGCTGTCAGAGGGCTGACAAGCAGCCTCAAGGTGGGACCTGCATGCCCATCCTTCTGCATAGGCAGCTGTCTTGGGGGCTTCTGAGTTGCTCTGGGCTCTGGTGTCCCAGGAAATGGAGGCAGCATAGGAAGCTTGTCTAGTCCTGCCACCTGTCCTTGAGACTCTTAGTGTCTCTGGGTGGATACCACTGGGATCTGTATGATCCTCAGCCTGGGGCAAGGAGTGTCTGCTGGCCCTGAGGATTGCTGAGCCCTCCACAAGGCCCACAGATCTCCAGGACATCCTCCCATTATGCTTCCTCTACCACGGTGGTTGCCAGGATTTACACTGGAGACTGAAGGCCACAATACCACCTTGACTGCGTGATTCATTGTCAGGCTGAAATGTCAACCAAAAACTGTTCTGCAACCTTTGAGTTGGGGAAAGCAGAGCCTCTGGCCATGATAGAGGACAGCTTTGCATCTGTAGGAGTGGGGTATGCCCCGGGAAGACAAGGGCAAGGTAGGAGAAAGAAGATAGGATGAACACAGGATGCACGGTGCAGGGCAGAGGCAGGGCCCTGATGGGCATCTGGGAGGCCAAACAGGGGTGGCCAGTAGAGGGGCCAAGTTGGAAGGTCTCAAGGCAAAACTTGAGCAGCCACCTGAATCCTTCAGTCATTAGAAAGGGTGGGCAGAGCAGAAAATGGACCACAGAGGCCAAGCATGAGGGAGAGGTGCATCCCTGGGCCACTGTTGGAAGACATTCCCACTGTGGGTAAGGCCAGGCTTCAGGGAGGGCATCAGCAACAGAATGACTATATCACTTTAGGCCCCACCACGCTGGCTCCTGTGGACCCAGAAGGAGGGGTGCTGGAAGGGGCAAGCATCCATCTGGGTAACTCCTACTACCCAAGGCCAACTGCCAGGGCCTCCTGGGCTGTGGAGCCAGTGGCTTGAGCCCAGATGCACCTGCCCCACAGTCAGCCCTCCAAAGCCCTGGACAGAGGATGCAAACAGCCTCCCCAGGCTGTGGTCCAAATTCACAGAGGCTCCAACTCAGAGCAGCACTATGAACATTCTGGTCATCCAGAACCAGGCTGGTATTCGACAACCTATCTTTGTGTGTCCCAGCAGATGACCTGGTGTCAGGGGCCCCGGGTTGTCCCCTCCTCCCCAGGATGAAATGTGGGTGCTGAGAGCAGCATGGTTAAGAGGATACCTTAACTTCAAATTATTTTAATTCTGCCTAAATGTCAGCACCTTCACAGTTTAACAACAGGACAAGTCCTTTCTCTACAATTTAAGATCTAGCTGTCCCCTGGCACAGTCCCTTTGAGGGGAGCCCTGCTGTCGCTTTCCATCTCTATAACAAAGTACCTGAGACAATAAACTTATAAAATAAAAGGATTAGTTTGGCCTATTTGGTTTTAGAGGTTCCTGTCCACAATCAGGAGACCCATTGCTCTGGGCTTCTGCTGAAGGTGGCAAAGCAGTGACGGGGAGCACATGGCAGAGCTAACTGCTCATATAATGAGCTAGGAAGCAAAAAGGAGGAAGAAGGGGCTTGGGACTCACAATTCCCCACAAGGGCATGATCCAGTGACCTAAGGACCTCCCATCCCATAAAGCCACACCTTATAAAAGCCCACAGCACCTCCCAAAGGCACCACCCTGGGGACCAAGTCTTTACTTGTGGGCCTTTGGGGAACACACATCCAAACCACAACAAAGACATTACAGCTGAGGCACCAGAACTCAGGGCCTCCCTGACCATAGGTGTCCTCAGCCTGTCCCAGAGCAGAACCCCCTGCCTGGGTATAAAGGTGGGGAGAATTAACAGACCCAGGGTGAGTATTCATGGTCAGCATGTGCAAGGTGGTACCACATCTCAGCTCATGCTGAAACATATCTGCACTTCACTGCCAGTGGCAAGGCAGATAGTGAGTACTTAGAGTCAAGGCCACAGGAAGTATGTGTTGGGTCTGTCATGTTGGGCTGTACAATTGTGGTCTGCGTCAAGGTGAGGCAAAGTCTCCCAGTTTAAACAACATCTCCACAATCTGCATCTCTGGAGGAGGCCTAGTGCAGGTTGCTGGTGTTAGGTAAGCTGCCTGGGAGAGAACCCTGGGCCTTGTTGCAGGGTCCAAGGATTAGGTACCTCAGTGGAAGAGGAGCAATGGCTTGCACCAGATGATTGTTAAAAGTGAAGCTTGTTGTTGTTGTTGTTGTTGTTGAGGGTTTTTATTTTAGTTTTTGCTTTTGGTACCGGAGATCAAACTCAGAACCTTGGTTTTGCCAGGCAGGTACAGTGCCACTGAGCTACATCCTCAGCCCTCCAGTGACACTTGCTACAGCATGGAAGGACAGACTTTTTCAGACCATCATGACAGGCATAGGACTTGCAGTGGGGGAAGAGACTGGCCTCAACTTTGAACATGTGCAGCCAGATGGGAGTTGGGTGCCCAGAGTTGAGCACAGAGGTGCAAGAGCCCATATGCTTCCCAGTGGAACACACCTCTTCCTCCTACTTATGAGGGTTTAGAAGCAAATGAAGAAGTAAATCGGTTTGTACTTCAATTTCATTCTAATATAACCAGGTTGAAGATTAACAAGGTTGAAAAAAAGCAGATGTCTGCAGTAATGTTGTGGTGAGCTGGGTGGCTCTTCACAAGACTACGAATGAGCGGGACTGCAGAAGGTGGAGCTGCCCATGTGTCCCCCAATATGTCTAGCAGTGGGGTCTGAGAGGTAAGGCCCCCTTGAGGGTAGGTGAGGCCCATGCCCAGTGTCTGGGGTCTCTTCAGGTGGAGGCATGCTATCAAATGTTCCTTTTTCCTGTGTTGTCACCACTGCTTCTCACCACCAGGCATCCCAGCCCCCATATCATCACATCCCTGGTGCTGCCTGCCCTTCCAGTAGCATCAACCCCAAGCCCTCTCAGTGTCCTGTTCCACCAAGAAAGATGGAGGATCACGGAGGGCTGACCTAGACTGCAAAGGGCACTAGGAGCCTGGGAGTGGATATGTCCTGTCTCAGAGAGGTGATGGCCTCAGAGTGCAACCACACATCAAACCTACCAAGCTGTACACTTTAGCAGCATGCAACATATTGCATGTCACTTATGCCTCAACAATGCTATGAAGACAACTTGACACACCAGCAAGAAGCAGGGGACAGGACGGGAGGGGTGAGCCTGGGGTGCCATGCCTGGGCCAGCCCATATAACATCAGCCTTCAAAGCCTCAGCTCCCTGCTATACTGAGAGCAGTAACAAGCATGTTGTCATTTCTTGGGTGAAAGAGTCACCTTGGGAAGCAGAATCAAGACTCGAGACTATTTTGTGACCCCTTGGGCCTCAGGCATGCTCAGGGTTCCCTGGTACTGAGGTCCCACAGTGCAACAGCAACCCTCACACTCCTGTATCTGTCCATCTCCATCACTGCACTTGCAGACAAGCTGACTACCCTAGCATGTCTTCAGAGACAGAGGCCCCTTCCCTGCCTGGTTGCAGCCTCCACATGAGCACGGAGAGAGGGGATGCAGAGACAGGGCAGGCAAACCCCACAGAAACTCCTGAGGCCAGACTAATAAAGCTGACATCTAGGTGCTGGCCACTAGAGGGAGTTGGGAGCCAGGCAGGCGCCCCTTGACTACTCCAGTTGCAGAGAGCGATGAGATGGAGGAGGGAGCTGGCAGAAGCCAGACCTAGCTTGGAGCACCTGGGAGGAGACAGCCCATGTAGTAGTCAGCCCAGGGCCTCCTGGAAGGAGCACCCAGGGAAAAAGCCCAGGACCCAAGCCTCCCTCACGAGTTCCTCCCCAACAGACTCAGGAAGGGCCCCAGGAAGGCCACAGGGCAGGTCTCAGACCCCTCACAGGCTGCTAGGGAAGTACCCTGAAGCAGAAAGAACCAAGCAAGGCCCAGGCCCAAAGGGAGGCAGCTCTTCTCTGTGCCACTGGATGAGAACACATAGTCCTATCCAGCCCTTCACAGGCCTTCCCCAGGAGCCACCAGCAGCGGCCAAGTGAGGGGATGACTTCCTGGCCAGGCTCTGAGGGAATATGCAGGGGACCCAGATGACGAGGGTTGAGCTTGAGTCCCTGTGCTGAGCAGGGATGGATCCATAACCTATGAACATCACCTGTCCAGAGGTTAGCTCCACCAGCTGCCATGCAGGTTCCATAATGCCTCACAAACATGTCGCCGTATCAGTAGCCTCTTGATCCCAGCCCTGCACTGGGTAACATCAGTAAGGACTGGGAAACCATCTACAAGAAGGTCACCCAGGTCTGGGCCTCCCACCCCGTGGGGTCTGGGATCCCTGAGGCCCAATTTACCCAGGACCAGCTCTGACAAAGAGCAGCCATGAGCCCTGCTCAGTGTCCTGGAGCCCCACTGCAGCATCCTGCCTAGGACTACACAGCCACCCTAAGTTCTTGCACCACAGAAGACAGCCATGGCCCAGGACCTGCACAAGAGGAAGACAGTCACTGAATCAGTTATAAGCAAAAAATACGGTTAGTGTAGAATTTGCAGTGCAGGTGACAAAGACCAGCAGGAAGCCCTACAACAGCCAGCCCTGATTTTCCTGGCCCAGCTCAACCCTCTGTGTCTTGAGCAGTGGGAAGACAGTAGGAACTCAATGACTATTGAGTTGAACCAGGATC
Organism: Heterocephalus glaber; assembly: GCF_053883595.1. Lineage (NCBI taxonomy): Eukaryota > Metazoa > Chordata > Mammalia > Rodentia > Bathyergidae > Heterocephalus > Heterocephalus glaber. The sequence continues at coordinate 51,622,600 of NW_028258320.1, read as the reverse complement.
TCCTTCCACGCAGGCTAGATGCTCTGTGGGGCAGAGCTCCAAAAGTGACCATCCTGACATCATCTGGCTCCTCACATTTCCCACATCAGAGTCAGAAATATTCAAATAAAGCCCAGAGGAGCTTCTTACTCAGAATATTGGGATAAATGATAGGTTTAAATTCCTAAAAAACAAAGCAAAACTATTCACAGGTGTGGCACTGAAGTTCTCTGAGGAGGCCATGTCTCTGCAGACTGACTTTGGCCAAGTAGAACATGATGACTGTAAAGAAGTAGAATTGTACAGATCAAAAGCCAAAATCATCCTGACCTGTCTTATTCCTTCCAATTGCCATTTACTTTCAAACTTTGCATCTGTTCTAACATTCTTTTGACTAAATAGGTAAACTTCTCTGAATAGATTACTAAGCTTAACAGACCTTTAGCCTCCAGCAACCCTAAGGCTGTATAACACTATAACACTATAAGATAAATATGAAAGAAATAGAAAAGAGTTCCCTCTCTGCTGTAGCCTGCCTACCCAATGTTCCTACCAAAGTATTTAGTAAATGCATTAATTTCTGACTTTCTTGTGTTCTGTGACTGCAAAGTTTCATGTAACCTCTTCCATGACTCTAACACATTATTAGGGGTAACCTGAATCTGTGTTCTCGGGCCATGTTCACTCATGTTTGGCTCAAAACAATCTTATTATTTAGGGCCAGGGATTTAGCTCAGTGGTTCCACTGCCTGCCTCGCAAGCAGAACTACCCGAGTTCGATCCCCGGTACCAAAAAAAAAAAATCTTATTTCTGGGCCAGGGATTTAGCTCAGTGGCACTGCGCCTGCCTTGCAAGCGCAAGGTCCTGAGTTCAATCCCTGGTACCAAAAAAAAATCTTATTTCCTTTGGAAAAAGAGCTGTGTTTTGTGACATTGTGCTGAGAAGCAATGACTAGCGGCAGCCAAGTAGACAACTGAAGCTGGGAGGCCCAACCTTGGCCCGTGAGTTTAGAATAAAAGTTGCCAAATCCAGGTCCTGAGACAACCTTCCAGAAGCCAGAAAGGGCCCTGAAAATTCACAGCATACCCACAAAAGGAAGAAACTTGCATAGAGTAGGAAGCAAAGAAGAGACGGGGTCCCCAAAACATCAGGGCCCTATGTGCCCTCCCAGCTCCCTCCAGCCACCTGGAGGTTCCAAGTCCCCAGGGTCGTGGTTTCCATAGGTTCCTTCATATCAGTGCCAGGAAAGAGGGGAAATAAAACTGTAGGAGTGTGTTTAACTGTCAAACCTTTCCATTTCCTGGGCGATTTTTCCTATTTAAGTGGATGCAATGAAGAACCTGCTTCTTTTAAAGATACATAAGCATTCATCCACAGAAATGTGGACCCTGGGCACTTTCCTTGTAGAGACCTGCACTATAAAACAAAATTGGCTTTTCCAAGTTGTGAAAGGAATAGCCAGCAAGCTCCTGGCAGTGTCTTGTTTACAGGCTCAGTTTAATTGAGTTTACTCAAGAATTTTGTTTTCATAGACTGGGGATTTAGCTCAGTGGTTCCAGCGCCTGCCTCACAAGTGCAAAGTCCTAAGTTTGATCCTCAGTACCAAAAAAAAAAAAAGAATTTGTTTTCAGATTCTCAGTATTTGACTGCAATAGATTCAGCTAAAGGCCAAGAAAGTATCACCTGGATGCCACTCAACCACATAGACCACTGACTGTAAGGCAAGCACTACCCACCCTGAACTGGACCCTGCTCGGCCCATCACAACATAAAATTTACCATGAAATTTGTCTCCATGGTTAGTGGAGACATGCCATTCCCTTCTATTCACATACAGAATACTTCTTTGGCGAGAAGTAGGTCTCCAGTGGATATGAGCTGGGTGTCACATCATTCAGTTTTGCTCTTACACTGTTTACCTGATGTGTTAGTTACTTTTCTCTCATTGCTGAGACAAAAATATCTAACACTCAAAGTTAGAGGGGAAGGGGTTTATTTGACTTACAGTTCATAGAAGTTGCAGTCCATAATCAGCTGGCTCCAAGACAGAGATAACAAACAGGCATGGCAGAGCAGAAACAACATGGCGCACACAAGGCAGCAAAGGTAACAAGAGAGCCTTAATGGCATCTCCTTGCCCCTTTTATCTTATTCAGACTACTTAGGGTGGATAGCACTCACACCCTTAATCCTAGTGCCCTTGAGCCTAGCATTGCACCATGAATCATTTCCAGCTTCACACACTCCAGATCCAGCCTATGACCACATGAGGCTTTGGGGTGACATCTAGACCCAAACCATAACACCTGAGACAGCATCATACCCTGCAGGTTAAAGGCTCCATCACCAAGACTCACCTCACTTCAGATACCAGTGGCAGGTCTAGGCAGGGTCTCCACTTCTCCTTGACTGCTCTCAGAACTCAGGAAACTCTTACAAAGTATACAGATGAGCAGACAGATGAAGAGCTGCACAGGGTAGGATGTGAGGCACAGAGCTCCTGCTCTCTGCCACCCTGAAACACCTTCCTCATGAGCCATAATCAGTTTTCATGAAGTGAGATCTCTAACCCCTTCCCCTGCTGGAGGTGCTGGTGGGAGAGACTGAGCAGAGTGTTCCAACCCTCTCATCTCTGTCTTTCTGGTAACTGGCCACATCCTGAGACTGTCTGGGCATCTTGGGTCACCTCAATAGTCTAAACTCCTGGGTTATCAAAGGAGCTTACTGGGAATAACAAAGACACTCATACTGTTCAGGAAATCCTAAGGTTCTGAAGCTCTGTGACCAGAACACAGGACAAAGACCAAAATGCATTTCCTGAAATACCACAAATAAAGAAGGAAAAAGCATGCTAATTCTGGTGACAAGGGCATTTGCTCTGCTCTCAAACCCAGTACAGATCAAGTGAGTCCTGGAATAGAGAAAGCTGACCCAACACACAGCCCAGTCAACCTGGAGCCCACTGAGTGACCAGTGGCTTTTCAATTATGGACTGTCTGAGGAAGGAAAAGAAACAATGGTAGGGGGTGAGGATGGGTCAGACAGGCCCCCATCTCCCCAGCCCTTCTCCAGGCAGGTCAGGTGGTTATGACTCTGCATTTGATGGACCCAAGGGAGTACAGACCACTCCCTCACTGTCCCTCTCCTTGTGTTGGAATGTCACAGTCAACTCTGGGCTGCCCTGCTGCATCTGTCCTTGACAGAAATTATCCATGAGTGGCATCCACTAAAAAGAACACAAATAAGGGCCAGGGATTTAGCTCAGTGGTTCTGCCGCCTGCCTCAAAAGTGCAAGATCCTGAGTTTGATTGCCAGTACCAAAAAAAAAAAAGAACTAAAAAGAGCACAAGAAAACACACTGCAATGGATGTCAGTCATTATATCTGTAATTAGCATAGCGGCAGCCCCAGCTTGAGCCACATGAACCCAGTGTGATGATGTTCTTATGAGAAGAAGGAAATTTGGACACAGATACCGACACAGGGGAAAAGCCATGTGATAACAGGGACAGAGATTTACAGTGATATATATAAATCCAAAGAACATAGAGGATTGCTGACAGAAACCAGAAGCTGGTAGAGAAGCCAAGAATAGATTTTTTTCTCAGGTTCTGGATAGAACCAATCCTGCTACATGGTCCTGATGACACCTTGATTCAGATAGCAGCCTTCCAGAACTATCAGATGGTCAGTTCCCGTTTTTTAAAGCCATTTGTTACAATAGCCTCAGAATATGAACACAAACACCTGTTCTATAAATCAGGTCCCCAATGCCAGCAAGCCTCCTATCACAACTTAATGACATTTCTACTCTGTCATCCATGTACTCTGCTCCAGGCACACAAGACACCTTGCACTTTCCCTGCATATCAGGCCCTTTGCCCTGGCTTCCCTTCTTCAGGAATGTTCTTCCCTGGATGTCTGCATGGTTCACTCCCTCCATCTTCCTGGAAATTGGCCAAATGTGACCTCTGGCGCCCTTTCCTGGCCACCTCTTTTACCTGACTCCAGGCATCCCTCTCCCATAAAGTACTTTATTTTTTTCTGAAAATAACCTATAGGTTTCTAACATGCTATATAATTTACTTTTTGTAGTTGATTGTGGAATCTACTTTAAAATATATTAGGATAAATAGTGCCAAAGAACAAAGTAAAGCCCTCTCTGGGGGATGATTAAACAGCCCTAGTCCCTAAATGATTTCCAAGGTACACTTGCAAACAAATTAGTCTGCATATAATTTTAAATAACCAAGCACACAAATGAAGAGAAAAGACCACACAACTAAAGACCAGCAGAAACAACAGACAAAAGGAAAACACCCACGGGGCTGCAACCAATGGGGAGTTTTCAGATGTATATGTTAAAATGACCATGCTTAACATGATGGCTGTGCTCAAAGTCATAAAAGAAAAGGCTGAGAATTGTAGCTAAGATTAGGAACCATTAAAAATGTAACATGGGGGGCTGGGGATTTAGCTCAGTGGTTTTGCCACCTGCTGTGCAAGCACAAGGACCTGAGTTAGATCCCTGGTACCAAAAATAAAAACACACCCAAAAATGTAACATAGGGCCGGGGATTTAGCTCAGTGGTGCTGCCACCAGACCCATGAGTGCAAGGTCCTGAGTTCGATCCTCAGTACCAAAAAACAGTAATATAAGTAAATTCTAGACTATCCTCTCAATAAATGGAAAGAATTCAATACATAAGTATAGTGGCAGATTAGACACTGTTAAAGAAAAAATTTGTGAACTGGAAGACAGACTTTATGAAAATATACAAAATAATGTTAAAAAGGAAATGAGGAAAAGAGGGCTAATGGGAAGGGGCCCAAGGGACTAAGAGTGAGGAGAAAGGGGAAATAAAGAGCCTCTCTGAGATTCAGAATCCAGACACTGGAATATAACAACTTCGGGAAGAAAAGAAGGAGGGAAGTGGATCCCTGAGACCCAGGAAGGATCTGAAGAGAGAATTGAAGCCCACAGGGAAAATGAAGAGACAAACCTCAATGAACAAAAAGAAGGTGGCAAACTGCACTTTCTCCCTGACTCCCAGGCTCATAGTGAGAAAGAAGGCTCAAATCTATAGACACAGTGAAGGCAGGTGACTCCAGGGGCCTCCATGATGGGTGACTCCAGAGGTCTCCGTGGAGAAATGCACCAGCAGAATAGAGCAGTAGATGCTGTGAACTACAACAGGTGGTGAGTGACTCTAGTCCAAGCCTCCCCTGGAGAGAGTGTGTGGCCATATGCCATTTTAGGGAGGGAACAACTGAACCAGGAGTCGGACTAGCCATGTGTTGGCTTCTTCTCAGGGCTCTCAGTGACTGAGTGAGGCTTAACCATGGGAGACATCCAGGGCCAGGGAGCTGAGGTCAGGCTGGTAAGAGACACCCAGAGTGTTGTAGGCTGAATAACTCAGGCCCTAACCTCACAACCAGAAGCCAGGATCAACTGTGGAGTTGAAAGCATCAGAATTGACATCCTACCCATTCCTACTGCAGGCTTGCTGCGATTATCCAGCACCCCACCCTAATCCTACTGCAGGCTTGCTGGAATCATCCAGCACAAATCTGGGCTTTGTCTGTCTCCTCTGTCTACCAGTGACAGTGGAGATATGCCCTGGATTGGACACTACCACAAAACTACAGACCCCAGAAGATAATTGTAGGCTTGAAATCACAGACAAATCTTTTTTTTTCTTTTTATCTCCTTGCTTTTGTTTCTATTGCTTTTTTCTTGATTGTTTTTGTTTTTTTCATGAGTGTGAATATTGTTTTTTAGGTTTTTGTTTTGTTTAGTTTTTGTTTTTGTTTTTTCCTTCTTTCTTTCCCACCTTTCCCAATTTCCCAAAGTTTGGATAATCTTTCTTTGTCCTTCAGCCTTGCTTCTAATCTGTTTCTTCTTTTCTTTCTTTATTTTTTCCTCTTATTCCTTGTAAATGTTCCCCCCAAAGGAAAAATTAAAAATTGCTCTATTGAGGGGAAATTTACTGTATATAATTTTCTGATTTCTTTAGATTTTGTTGTATAACTATAAATCCTGTACCTATGGTTCAAGGTGAAAAATTAACAGCTAACACAGTTTGTCATTTTCTAGACTATGCTTGATGCTATTGTTATTATTGATTATACTACTTTAGCCAAGGTGACATAGTTGTGATCAGTTGTTCTTCCTTGGTATGTTAACACCAAGGTTGTCTGGGGTTCATAAACAATGCCATAGTCCAGTATCAAAGAACTGGATGCTAGGCCAAATAAGCAGCATTTCTCATGCCTAATAAACTGAAGAGGCAGGATTTTGGGATAGACTCAAAACCCAACTACACCTGGAGGACATCTCTGAAAAGTAGTCATTTTCTAAGGAGGTCTTGATACTAGTAATAAAGCTACCTACCATCAGCAATTTACAAGCATCAAAGCAGAAAACACACTTTTTAAAAATGGAAAATGAGAAGACATAGAAGCAAATGAAACCTTGGACCTCCAGCTCAATCAAGGCAAATCCAGGGGACAGTGAGGTGGAAAAAATCAAAAGTCACCCACTTGAACCTTCTGAAATGGTAGCAATGGAAGTAACAAAGCAGATGAATGAGGCTCTAGGAAAATAAATCAGAAGTAATTTCACAGATAACTAAAGAGATGATGACCATAATGAAGGATATGATTAGTGAATCTAGATTAGATATAGATTTTAAAAATAGAGGAGCTTAAGAAAGTGATGGAAAACATGAATGCCCAACATAGGAAAAAAAATGATTCCATGAAACAGATTCAGATATCCAGGAGATTAAAAATTCTAGTGAAAGCATACACAGCAGAATCAACCAATGTGAGGAAAGAATATCAGACCTAGAAGATAGGTTTGCAGTTATTGATCATCAGATGAAAGACTTCTTAAGAATAGCACTGGACCAAGAAAAATCAACCCAATGACTGCTAGATGATGCAAAGAAGAATAGCATAAGATTGATGGGAATCAATGAAAAATCAGAAAACAGCACAAAGGACATAAAAAACCTGTAGACAGAAGTAATGGCAGAAAGCTTTCCAAGCTTGGAAAAAGAATTTGACATACAGATAAATGAGTCATACAGAACTCCAATTCCTTATGATAATAAAAGTCTACACCAAGGCATATAATAGTCAAGATTCCAAAAATTCAACATAAGAACAGAATATTAAAAACTGTTAGCAAAATGAAACAAATAAAGGAAAGTCCAGCAGAATCACAGCAGATGTCTCAACACAAACCCTTAAGTCAAGGAGAGCTTGGAGTGAAGTATTTTAAGCTCTAAAAGAAAATAATCTCCAACCTAGATTAATGTACCCCACAAAATTATCTTTCAAAACTGATGGAGACATAAAATACTTCCATGATAAAGAACACCCAAAGAATTTCAAGACCATGAAACCAGCACTCCAAAAAGTTCTGAAGGATACTCTAGAAAAAGACAATGAAGACAATTTCATGAATCCCAATAGAATTAATCCTCCAGGCAAGGTAAATAATTAAACAGAGGGGAAAGAAAGAGAATCAACAACAGGAAAATAATATGATAAGGATACATAAATACACAATGGTTATAACCATCAACATAAATGATCTCAATTCACCAATCCAAAGAAATAGATTAGCAAGCAAGAAAAGAAAGGAATAAATATGTGAAAAGGAAAAAATGGAATCAAAGTCTTTGTAAATAGGGAGGGGTAGAAGGGTTGAAGGAAGAGCAGGGGAATGGGGGAAAAAATAGGAACCAAGATATATTATGTAAAGGTACAAATTCCCAATAATTAATGTCAGCATACTCTATACCTAAAATGTACCAATAAAATTAATGAATAAAAAAAGAAATAGATTAGCAGAATGGATCAAGAAACAAGATCCAACTGGATAAAGAAGATGTGGGTTTTTTTATAAAATGGAGTGCTACTCAGCCATAAAGAATGAGAAACTAGAGTCATTTATAGCTAAATGGATGCATATTGAGGCCATACTCCTAAGTGAAATAAATAGGACACACATGTGTAAATACTGAATAGTTTCTCTAGTGTGAGAAGCAAAAGTGTAAATAAGGACTAAAAGGATTAATAACTAATAATTGATACTTTGAAATAGGAAAAGGTCCAAAGGGGTAGGGGTGGTGGGAGGAGATGGGGAAAGGAAAGAATGGAAAGGAAAAGTTATGAGAAAAGAAAAAAAATGGAATCGAAGTGTATGGGGATAGGGAAGGGTGGAGGGGTGAAGGGCACACAGGTAATGGGGAAAAAATACGAACCAAGATACATCATGTACAGGTACAAGCACCCAATGATGAATGTAAACATGTTGTATACCTAAAATGTACCAATAAAAGAATTAAAGCAAAAAAAAAAAGAAGAAGCAAGATTCAATAATATGTTGCATAAAAAAACCACATCTAACTCAAAAAGAAATGCATACACTGAAAGTCAAAGAATGGAAAACAATACTCCATGTGACAGGAACCCATAAAAAACAGAGGTAGAGATATTCTATTTGCAGACAAAGTGGATTTCAAGCCAAGACTGATCAGAAGAGACAAAGAAGGTCACTACATATTTTTTAAGGGAACGCACTAAGAAGAAGAGATAACAATCATAAATATATATGCAGGAAACATCAGCATATCCAACTATATGGACAGGAAAAATCAAATAAGCACTAATAGAATTGTAATGGCAGACCTCAATATCCCACTGTCACAAAGAGATAGATCAAGAAGGCAAAAAATCAAAAACAAAATATCAAAGCTTAAGGGGCCAGAGATTTAGTTCAGTGGTGCTGCATCTGCCTCGCAAGTGCAATGCCCTGAGTTCAATCCCCAGTACTGGAAAAGAAATATACAAAGCTGAATAAAACCTTTGAACAAATGGACTTAGTAGATATCTACAGAGTGTTCCACCCCACAACAATGGAATACATTTTTCTCTCCTGCACACTAGATTTTCTCCAAAATAGGTCATATAGTAGCTCATAGAATATGCTTAAGTAAATGCAAAAGTACTGAAATTATTCCATGCATATTATCAAATAATAGTGCAATAAAATTGGAAATCAATGGCAAAAGAAATCACAAAAACATTAAAATTAAATAACACCCTCCTGAACAATCAGTAGGTCAAAGATGAAATTAGACAGTTTCTAAATAAATGATAATGCCAATACAACATACCAGAACTTATGGGACCTGATGAAAGCAGTCCTATGAGGGAAATTTATAGTAGTAAATTCCCACATCAGAAAAGCAGATCAAGCTCAGATAAATAGCCTAATGTTGAACCTCAAGCTACTAGAAAAAGAAGAGCAAGTTAAACTCAAAGCTCATACAAGGGAGGAAATTATAAAGATCAGAGCAGAAATTAATGCAAGACTAAGAAAACAATACAAAGAATCAATGGATCAAAAAGCTGATTCTTTGAAAGATTAAATGTAATAGACAAACCCTTAGCCAACCGAAACAAAAAAGGAAAGAAAAGGTGCAGATCCATGCAATTAGGAATGTAAAAGGTGAAATCACAATGAATTCTACAGAATTCCAAAATAGCATCAATATCTACTTTGAGAACCTGCACTCAACCAAGATAGAAAACATAGAAGAAATTGACAGATTCCATGATGCATATGAATTCCCAAAGCTGAATCAAGCAGATATAAAAAATTTTTTTAGACTCCTGGCCCAGAGGAAAGGGCTTTTGGGCCACCATCCATCCCATGACTCCCGACCCAGAGGTAGGGGCTTCTGAACCACCGTCCAACTGCTACTGGTCCAGAGGAAGGAGCTTCTGGGCCACCATCCAGCCCACTGCTCCTGGCCCAGAGGAAGGGGCTTCCCGGCCACCATCCATCCTGCCACTCCCAGCTCAGAGGAAAGGGCATTTGCTCCACCATCTGTCCCGATGCTCCTGGCCCAGAGGAAGGGGCTTGTGGGCCACCATCACTCCTGTCATTCTGGGCCCTAGCCCACTTCTGCCAGCCCAGAAGAGGTGAGCCCCATGGGTGCCAATAGGAACCCCCTCCCCAGGCGAAATGAGAAGACACGTAAATAAGTCTCAAAACCAGACATCCAGATCACCTACAGCAACCCCAAAGGGAAATGAGATGGACCAGTTTGATACTCAACCACCTGGACCCACTGAACTGGCAAAAAGAGGGGATCTGGAAAAAATGAAATCAAAAATAATTTCACCGATAGCAGCAGAGATTGTACTCCTAGGAGTGCAAGACATGATTAATAAATCTCGAGAGGAGCTGAGGAACATGATGGAATCCCAACATAGGAAACAAATGGAATCCATAAAACAGATGCAAATAGATTTCCAGGAGATGAAAAACTCCATTGAAAGTCGACCCAGCAAAATGAGACAATGTTAGGGCAGAATTTCACATATAGAAGATAAGATTGAAATTAATGACCAGGAAAAGAAAAATTGCTTCAAAATTATAAGGGAACACAAGAAATCAATCCAGCAGCTGCTAGACAATGCAAAGAAGAATAACATAAGACTGATTGGAGTCAAAGAAAAAACAGGAGAGAGTGCAGACAACATAAAAAAAAACTCTTCACAGAAGAAATGGCAGAAAACTTCCCAAGCAGGGGAAAAGAACTTAACATAGAGATAATTGAAGCATATAGGACTCCAAATAGCCGTGATCAAAAAAATTCTACACATAGGCATATAATTGTTAAGATTGCAGAAACTCAACAGAAGAACAAAGTTCTACAAGCAGTTAGAGAAAAGAAACAAAACACATACAAAGGAAAGCCCATCAAAATCACAGCAGACTTCTCAGCACAAACCATCAAGGCAAGAAGAGCATGGAGTAATGTATGCCAAGCCTTAAAGGAAAAGAGTCTCCAACCCAGACTGATGTACCCTGCAAAACTATCTTTCAAAATTGATGGAGAAATAAGATATTTTCATTACAAAGAGCACCTTAGGAACTTCATGAATACAAAAACAGAACTCAAAAAAATTTTGCACAATATCCTAGGAACAGACATTGAGGATCACAACCCAAGGAAGCAAAGCAGAATGAACCAACCTGGCGCAACAAGAAATTAAATGTAAAAGGGGAGAGGCCTACAAAAAGAAAAAGACATGACAATGATAAGTCAATACATTTCAGTTATAACCATCAACGTTAATGGGCTCAATTCACCAATCAAAAGAAATAGACTGGCAGAATGTGTCAAGAAGCAAAATCCAACAATATGCTTCGTACAAGAAACACACTTAATTCAAAATGAAACTCACAGACTGAAAGTTAAAGGGTGGAAAACAATACTCCATGCAACAGGAGTCCCAAAAAAAGCAGGAGTAGCTATCCTCTTTATAGATCAAGTGGATTTCAAACCAACACTGATTAAGAGAGACAAAAAAGGACACTATATCCTTGTAAAGGGAACAATCCAAGAGGAAGAGATGACAATCATAAATATCTATGCGCCAAACACTAGTGCACTCAACTATATAAAACAAATAATAATGGACATGAAAAGTCATATATGAACTAATACAATTGTACTGGGGGACCTCAATATCCCACCATCACAAATAGATCAACTAGACAAAAAATAAATAATGAAATACTAGAACGCAATAGAAGTCTTGAAAAAAAATGAACTTAACAGATGTTAACAGAGTGTTCCACCACACGAAATCAGAATACACATTCTTCTTCTCAGCTGTACACGGGTCATTCTCCAAAATTGATCACATACTCGCTCATAGAACATATTTAAGTAAGTGCAAAGGAATTGAAGTTATCCCTTGTATATCGTCAGACCATAGTGCGATGAAATTGGAGATCCATAGCAAAAGAAACTCGAAAAATTTCGTAAACATGTGGAAATTGAACAACACACTTCTGAATAACCAATGGGTCACAGAAGAAATTAAAGAAGAAATCAAACAGTTCCTTCAATTAAATGACAATGACAATACAACATATCAGAATCCATGGGACACAATCAAAGCAGTCTTACGAGGGAAATTCATAGCAGTGAATATGCATATTAGGAAAACAGAGCGAGCCCAATTAAACAACCTGATGCTGAACCTCAAGCTTCTAGGAAAAAGAAGAGCAGGACAAACCCAAAGCTCTTACAAGGGAGGAAATTATACAGATCAGAGGAGAAATCAATGCAATGGAGACTAAGAGAACAATACAAAAAAATCAATGAAGCCAAGAGTTGGTTCTTCGAAAGAATCAACAAAATTGACAAACTCTTAGCCAATCTTATCAGAAAAAGGAAAGAAAAGGCCAAAATCCATGCAATTAGGAATGAAAAGGGTGAAATTACAACATACCCAGCAGAAATCCAGAGGATCATCAATACCTACTTCCAGAACCTATACGCCTATAAGATGGAAAACGCAGAAGAAATGGACAGATTCCTAGATTCATATGAATTACCAAAGTTGAACGAAGAAGACCTAAAATTTCTAAACAACCCAATATCAATCAATGAAATTGAAAATGTAATTAAAAACTTACCAACCTAGAAAAAAAATATAAAAAATACCTTACCAACTAAGAAAAGCCCAGGTCCTGATGGCTTCACTGCTGAATTCTACAATACATTTAGAGAGGAACTACTGTAACTACTCTTTAAAATCTTAAATGAAATTGAAAAGGAAGCAATACTCCCAAATTCATTCCTGGAAGCAAGCATCACTTTGATCCCCAAAGCAGAGAAAGACCCAATATAAAAGAGAACTATAGGCCAATCTCACTAATGAACATAGATGCAAAAATCCTTCAAAAAATACTGGCAAACAGAATGCAGAAGATCATCGAGAAGATCATACACCCTGACCAAGTGGGATTCATCCCAGGGATGCAGGGATTCTTCCATATACACAAATCAATCAATGTAATACACTATATCAATAGAGCCAAGGACAAAATCCATATGATCATCTCCATTGATGCAGAAAAAGCATTTGACCAAATCCAATATGTATTTATGTTAAAAACCCTACAAAATATTGGAATAGATGGACTCTATCTCAATCTGATAAAAGCCATCTATGAAAAACAACAGCCAGTATCGTACTAAATGGTCAAAACCTGAAATCCTTCACACTAAAATCAGGAACAAGAAAAGGATGTCCACTATCACCATTCCTGTTCAATATAATTTTGGAAACATTAGCCACAGCAGTTAGACAAGGGAAAGAAATAAAAGGAAGTAAGATAGGAAATGAAAAAGTCAAATTGTCATTATTTGTAGATGACATGGTACTTTATATAGAAGACCCCAAGAATGACACCAAAAGTCTTCTAGACTTAATAACCAAATTCAGTAGAGTAGCTGGATATAAGGTCAACACATAAAAATCAATAGTTTTCCTCTGCACAAGCAACAGACTCAATGAGACAGAAATAGGTCAAATAATTCCTTTCACAAAAGCATCCAAAAAACTGAAATATCTAGGAATCAAACTAACAAAAGAAGTCAGAGACCTCTTTTCTGAAATCTGTAGCACTCTTTGAAAAGAGAGATTGAGGATGATATCAGAAAAAGGAAAGACATCCCTGCTCCTGGGTAGGAAGGATCAACATAGTGAAAATGTCCATACTTCCAAAACTGTTATATAGATTCAATGCAATCCCAATTGAAATCCCAGCAACATACTTCACGGACCTTGAGAAAACTATCCAAAAATTCATTTGGAACAAGAAGAGACCCAGAATCTCAAAAGCAATTCTAGGTAACAGAGACATGGCAGGGAGTATCACAATCCCCAACTTGAAACTATACTACAAAGCTACTGTGATAAAACATCATGGTACTGGCAAAGAAACAGACCTGAGGACCAGTGGTACAGATTAGAAGATGCAGAAACAACTCCAGACACATTCAGCCACCTCATCTTTGACAAAGGAGCCAAACACCCTCACTGGAGGAAAGATAGCCTCTCTAATAAATGATGCAGGAAAAATTGGGTTTCAACTTGCCAAAGATTTGTTTTTGGGTTTTTGGGGGGTTTTTTTTTGTTTGTTTCGAGGATCAAACTCAGGTCCTTGCACTTGCGGGGCAAGTAGCAGCACCACTGAGCTAAATCCCCAGTCCCAACTTGCCAAAGATTAAAACTAGACCTATATCTCTCACCATGCACTAAACTAAAATCAAAATAGATTAAAGATCTAAATATTAAACTAGAAACGCTGAACTGGCTGGAACAGAGGTTAGGTAGAACTCTTGAAGACAATGGTGTAGGAAAATATTTTATAAACAAAACTTCAGTTGCCCTGGAACTAGCACAAACAATCAACAAGTAGGATCTCTTCTTATTAAAAAGCTTCTGTACAGCAAGAGAAACCACCAGTAGTGTGAAGAGACAACCCACAATGTGGGAAAAATTTTTACCCGCTATTCCTCAGACAAAGATCTACTATCTAGAATCTATAAAGAACTTTAAAAAATCAGACCTCCCAAATTTAAAGACCCAATCCGAAAGTGGGTATCTGAAACGAACAGACATTTCTCAGACAAAGAAGTAAAAGTGGCAAATAAACATTATGAAAAAATGTTCAACATCAGTGGTCATTAGAGAGATGCAAATGAAAACAACACTGAGATTCCACCTCACTCCAGAAAGAATGGCTGCTGTCATGAAATCAACCAATAACAAATGCTGGCAGGGCTGTGGTGAAAGAGGAACCCTGCTCCACTGCTGGTGGGAGTGTAGACTGGTGCAACCACTGTGGAAATCAGTATGGAGATATCTCAAAGAACCAGGACTGGAAGTGCCATTTGACCCAGCTATTCCCCTGCTGAGTATCTTCCCCAAAGAATTAAAAGAATCATACCACTGTGATATATGTGCACCCATGTTCATAGCAGCACAATTTGTAATAGCTAAAACTTGGAAGCAGCACAGATGCCCATCAACTAGAGACTGGATAAAGAAAATGTGGTTTTTTAATAAAATGGAGTACTATTCAGCCATAAAAAATGAGAAATTAGAGACATTTATAGCTAAATGGATGTACATTGAGGCAATACTCTTAAGTGAAATTAATAGGCCACATATGTATAAATACCAATAGTTTCTCTAGTGTGAGAAACTGAAAGTCTAAATAAGGACTAGAAGGTGTAATAGATAATGTGAAATAGGAAGAAAAGGGGCAAAAGGGAAGGGGAAGTGGGAGGGGTAGGGGAATGTAAAGAAGGGAATGGAATTAATATGAGAAAATGAAAAAATGGAAACAAAGTCTTTGTAAATAGGGAGGGATGGAAGAGTTGAAGGGAGGCCAGGGTAAGGGGGAAAAATAAGAACCAAGAGAGATTATGTAAAGGTGCAAATTTCTAATGATGAATGTCATTATATTGTATACATAAAATGTACCAATGAAATAAAATTTTTAAAAAAGAAATTGAAAAAGTAATTTAAAACCTACCAACAAAGAAAAGGCAGAGTCTTGATAGATTCACTGCTGAATTCCACAAGAAATTTAGAGATCTATTGCCACTACTCCTCAAACTCTTTAATGAAATTGAAAGGGAAACAATACTCCCAAACTCACTCCTGGGAGCAAGCATTGCTCTGATACCAAAACCAGAGAATGATCCAACCAAAAAAAGAACTACAGGCCAATCTTTAATAAACATAGATGCAAAAATTCTCAATAAGATACAGGCAAATAATACAGCAAATCATCAAGAAGATTATACACCGTGACCAAATAGGTTTCAACCCAGGGATGCAGAGATGGTTCAACACATGCAAATCAATAAATATAACACACCATAGTAAGAGAACAAGGACAAAAACCATATGATCATCTCAATAGACACAGAAATAACATTTGACAGCCAGGTGTAGTGGTGGACGCCTGTAATCCCAGCACTTAGGAAACAGAGACAGGAGGATTGCCATGAGTTTGAGGCTAGCCTGGATTACATAGTGAGTTCAGCCTGAACTCAAACCAAGACCCTGTCTCACAAAACCAAAACAACAAAAAAAGCATTTGACAAAGTCCAACACCCATCCATGATAAAAACCCTACAAAAATTGGAATAAAAGATCTTTATCTCAATCTGATAAAAGCCATCTGTGACAAACCAATGGCCAGCATCATACTAAATGGTCAAAATTTCAAAGCTTTCACTCTAAAATCAGGAACAAGACAAGGATGTCTGCTATCACCGCTCCTACTCAATATAGTTCTGTAAACATTAGCCAAAGCAATTAGACAAGAGAAAGAAATAAAAGGAATAAAGATAGGAAATGAAGAAGTTAATTTACCATTATTTGTGGATGACATGATACTCTACATAGAAGACCCCAAAAACTCCACCAAAAGGCTCCTCGATTTAATAACCAAATTCAGTAGCATAGCAGGATACAAAGTCAACACTCAAAAATCATTCTTTCACACAAATAACAAACTCACTGAGAGAAATTAGGGAAACAACACCTTTCACAATATCATCAAGAAAAATGAAATACCTAGGAATCAACCTAACAAAGGAAGTAAAAGACCTTCACAGTGAAAACTACAGTACTCTAAAAAAGGAGATTGAAGAAGATATCAAAAATGCAAAGATATCCCTTGTTCTTGGATAGGCAGAACCAATATAGTGAAAATGGCCATACTTCCAAATCTGTTATACATATGTAATCCAATCCCAATCAAAATACCAATAGTATACCTCAGAGAATTAGATAAAATAATCCTAAAATTCATTTGGAAACAGAAGAAACCCAAAATAGGAAAAGCAATTCTGGGCAACAAAGCCAAGGCAGGGAGCATCACAATCCCAGATTTAGAGTTACACTACAAAGCTATCATGATAAAAGCAGCATGGTACTGCCAAAAAAACAGACTTGAGGATCAATGGAACAGAAGAGATAATGCAGAAACCACTCCAAACACGCTCAGCCACCTTATCTTTGATAAAGGGGCCCAAAACTTTCACCACAAGAAAGACAGCCCCTTTAATAATGGTTCTGCGAAAATTGGCCTTCCAAATGTTAAAGATTAAACTTACACCTATATCTTTCACCATGCACTAAACTAAAATCAAAATGGATCAAAGATCTAAATATTAAAACAGAAACACTTAATCTGCTGGAAGATAAAATATGTAAAACTCTTGAAAATATAGGTGTAGGAAAAGACTTTATGAACAAAACCATAAATGCACAAGAAATATTACAAAGAATCAACAACAAAGATTTCATCATATTAAAAAGCTTTTGCACAGCAATAGAAACCAGGATAGAGTGAAGAGACAACTCACAGAATGGGAAAAATATTTACCATCTTTTCCTCAAACAAAAGACTAGTATCTATAATATATAAAGAACTCAAAGAAATCAGACCCCTTGCCCGGCCACCATCCCTCCCACTGCTCCCAGCCCAAAGGAAAGGGCTTTTGGGCTGCCGTCCATCCCACAGCTCCTGGCCCAGAGGTAGGGGCTTCTGAGCCCCAGTCCCACTGCTCCTGGTACAGAGGAAGGGGCTTCCGGGCCACCAAACGTCCCTCCACTCCCGGCCCAGAGGAAGGGGCCTTTGGGCCACCATCCCTACCGCCGCTCCCGGCCCCTGGCCCACCTCTCCAAGCTCAGAGGAGGTAAGCCACGTAAACACCAACAGTATCCCTCCTGCCCCCGCAGTCGAAATGAGAAAATAATAAGTCTCAAAACCAGACTTCCGGATCACCTACAGCAACCCCAAAGGGAAATGAGATGGAACATGCTGACACGGAACCACCTGGACCCACTGAACTGGCAACAAAAGGGGATCTGGAAACAATAAAACCAGAATTAATTTCTCAGATAACAGGAGAAATTGTGCTCCTAGTGCAAGACATCATTAATAAATCTAGAGAGGAGCTGAGGAATATGATGGACTTCCAACATAGGAAACAAATGAAATCCATAAAACAGATGCAAATAGATTTGCAAGAGATGAAAAACTCCATTGAAAGTCTACACAGCAGAATGAGCCAATGTGAGGACAGAATTTCAAATAGAAGATAAGAATTGCAATTATATCTTATATATTATTAATTATTAATCTATATCTTATAGAAGATAAGATTGCAATTAATGACCAGGAAAAGAAAAATTGCTTCAAAATTATAAGGGAACATGAGAAGTCAATCCAGCAGCTGCTAGATGATGCAAAGAAGAATAACATAAGACTGATTGGAGTCAATGAAGAAACCAGAGAGAGTGCGGACAACATAAAAAAACTTCACAAAAGTGATGGCAAAAAACTTCCCAAGCAGGGGAAAAGAACTTGACATACAGATAAGCAAGGCATATAGGACACCAAATAGCCTTGATCAGAAAAAAAATCCACACGTAGGCATATAATTGTTAAAATTCCAGAAACTCAACAGAAGAACAAAGTTCTACAAGCAGTTAGAGAAAAGAAACAAATCACATACAAAGGAAAGCCCATCAGAATCACAGCAGACTTCTCAACACAAACCATCAAGGCAAGAAGAGCTTGGAGTGACATATTCCAAGCCCTAAAAGAAAACAGCCTCCAAATCAGATTGATGTACCCTGCGAAACTATCTTTCAAAATCGATGGAGAAATAAGATACTTTCATGACAAAGAGCACCTTAGGAACTTCGTGAATACCAAACCAGCACTCCAAAGAATTTTACAAAATATCCTAGGAACAGACATTGAGGATCACAACCCCAGGAAGAAAAGCAGAATGAACCCATCTGGCACGACAAGAAATTAAATGTCAAGGGGGATAACCCAACAAAAAGAAAAAGTCATGGCAATGATAAGTCAATACGTTTCAGTTATAACCATAAACATTAATGGTCTCAATTCAAGAATCAAAAGAAATAGACTGGCAGAATGGCTCAAGAAGCAAAATTGAACAATATGCTGCATACAAGAAACACACTTAATTCAAAAGGAAACTCATAGACTGAAAGTTAAAGGGTGGAAAACAATACTCCATGCGACAGGAACCCCCCAAAAAAGCAGGAGTAGCTATCCTCTTTTCAGATCAAGTGGATTTCAAACCAACACTGATTAAGAGAGACAAAGAAGGACACTACATTCTTGTAAAGGTAACAATCCAAGAGAAAGAGATAACAATCATAAATATCTATGCACCAAACACTAGTGCACCCAACTATATAAAACAAATACTAACAGACATGAAAAGTCATATATGCACCAATACAATTGTAGTGGGGGACCTCAACTCTCCACTGTCACAGATAGATCAACTAGACAAAGAATAAGTAATGAAATACTAGAACTCAATCGAACTCTTGAACAAATGAACTTAACAGATGTTTACAGAGTCTTCCACCCCACAAAATCAGAATACACATTCTTCTCAGATGCACATGGGTCATTCTCCAAAATTGACCACATACTTGCTCATAGAACATGTTTAAGTAAGTGCAAAGGAATTGAAGTTATCCCCTATATATTATCAGACCATAGTGCGATGAAATTGGAGATCCATAGCAAAAGAAACTCGAAAAATTTCATAAACATGTGGAAATTAAACAACACACTTCTGAATAACCAATGGGTCATAGAGGAAATTAAAGAAGAAATCAAACAGTTCCTTCAATTAAATGACAATGACAATACAACATATCAGAATCCATGGGACACAATGAAAGCAGTCTTATGAGGGAAATTCATAGCAGTGAATATGCATATTAGGAAAACAGAGCGAGCCCAGTTAAACAACCTGATGCTGAACCTCAAGCTTCTAGAAAAAGAAGAGCAAGACAAACCCAAAGCTCATACAAGGGAGGAAATTATACAGATCAGAGGAGAAATCAATGCAATGGAGACTAAGAGAACAATACAAAAAAAATCAATGAAGCCAAGAGTTGGTTCTTCGAAAGAATCAACAAAATTGACAAACCCTTAGCCAATCTTATCAGAAAAAGGAAAGAAAAGGCCAAAATCCATGCAATTAGGAATGAAAAGGGTGAAATTACAACATACCCAGCAGAAATCCAGAGGATCATCAATACCTACTTCCAGAACTTATATGCCAATAAGATGGAAAACACAGAAGAAATGGACAGATTCCTAGATTCATATGAATTACCAAAGTTGAATGAAGAAGACGTAAAAATTCTAAACAACCCAATATCAACCAATGAAATTGAAAATGTAGCTAAAAACTTAACAACTAAGAAAATCCTGGGCCCTGATGGCTTCACTGCTGAATTCTACAACACATTTAGAGAGGAACTACTCCCACTACTGTTTAAACTCTTCAATGAAATTGAAAGGGAAGCAATACTCCCAAATTCATTCCTGGAAGCAAGCATCACCTTGGTCTCCAAAGCAGAGAAAGACCCAACTGAAAAGGAGAACTATAGGCCAATCTCACTAATGAACATAGATGCAAAAATTCTTAATAAGACACTGGCAAATAGAATGCAGAAGATCATCAAGAAGAACATACACCCTGATCAAGTGGGATTCATCCAAGGGATGCAGGGATGGTTCAACATAGGCAAATCAATCAATGTAATGCACTATATCAATAGAGCCAAGGACAAAAACCATATGATTATCTCCATAGATGCAGAAAAAGCATTTGGCAAAATCCAACATGCATTTATGATTTTTAAAAATGCTACAAAAAAATGGAATAGATGGTCTCTACCTCAAACTGATAGAAGCCATCTATGAAAAACCAACAGCCAATATCATACTAAATGGGCAAAAACTGCAATCCTTCACATAAAATCAGGAAGAAGACAAGGATGTCCACTATCACCACTCTTGTTCAATATAGTTTTGGAAACATTAGCCACAGCAATTAGACAAGAGAAAGAAATAAAAGGAATAAAGATAGGAAATGAAGAAGTCAAATTGTCATTATTTGCAGATGACATGATACTGTGTATAGAAGACCCCAAGAACTCCAACAAAAGTCTTCTAGACTTAATAACCAAATTCAGTCAAGTAGCTGGTTACAAGGTCAACACACAAAAATCAATAGCTTTCCTATACACGAAGGACAGACTCACTGAGAGAGAAATGGGGCAAACAATTCCTTTCACAATAGCATCCGAAAAACTGAAATACCTAGGAATCAACCTAATGAAAGAAATCAAAGGGCTTTTCTTGGAAAGCTATAACACTCTGAAAGGAGAGATTGAAGATGATATCACAAAATGGGCACACATCCCCTGCTCCTGGGTAGGAAGGATTAATATAGTGAAAATGGTCATACTTCCAAAACTGCTATATAGATTGAATGCAATTCCAATTGAGATCCCAGCAGCATACTTCACAGACCTTGAGAAAACAATCCAAAAATTCATTTGGAACAAGAAGAGACCCAGAGTAGCAAAAGCAATTCTAGGTAACAGAGACATGGCAGGGGGTATCACAATCCCCAACCTGCAACTCTACTGCAAAGCTACTGTGATAAAAACAGCATGGTATTGGCAAAGAAACAGACCTGAGGACCAGTGGAACAGATTAGAAGATGCAGAAACAATCCCAGACACACTCAGCCATCTCATCTTCGACAAAGGAGCCAAACACCCTCACTGGTGGAAAGATAGCCTCTTTAATAAATGGTGCTGGAAAAATTGGGTTTCAACTATTAAATCTAGACCTATATCTCTCACCATGCACTAAACTAAAATCAAAATGGATTAAAAATCTAAATATTAAAATAGAAACCCTGAACCAGTTGGAACAGAGGTTAGGTAGAACTCTTGAGACATTGGTGCAGGAAAAGATTTTATGAACAAAACCTCTGTTGCCAGCGAACTAGCACAAAGAATCAACAAGTGGGATCTCTTCTTATTAAAAAGCTTCTGCACAGCAAGAGAAACCACCAGCAGTGTGAAGAGACAACCCACAATGTGGGAAAAAAATCTTTACCTGCTTTTCCTCAGACAAAGGTCTACTATCTAGAATCTATAAAGAACTTAAAAAGATCAGACCTCCCAAATTTAAAGACACAATCTGAAAATGGGCATCTGAAATGAACAGACATTGCTCAGACAAGGAAGTACAAATAGCAAATAAATACATGAAAAAATGTTCAACATCACTGGTCATTTAAGAGATGCAAATTAAAACCATGCTGAGTTTCCACTTCACCCCAGAAAGAATGGCTGCTATCATGAAATCAACCAATAACAAATGCTGGCAGGGCTTTGGGGAAAGAGGAACCCTGCTCCACTGCTGGTGGGAGTGTAGACTGGTGCAACCACTGTGGAAATCAGTATGGAGATACTTCAAAGAACTAGGACTAGAAGTCCCATTTGACCCTGCTATTCCACTGCTGGGTATCTTCCCCAAAGAATTAAAAGAATCATACCACCATGATATATGTGCACCCATGTTCATAGCAGCACAGTTTGTGATAGCTAAAAGTTGGAAACAGCCTAAATGCCCATCAACTGGAGACAGGATAAAGAAAATGTGGTTTTTTCATAATACAGAGTACTACTCAGCCATAAAAAATGAGAAATTAGAGACATTTATAGCTAAATGGATGTACATTGAGGCAATACTCTTAAGTGAAATAAATAGGACATACATGTATAAATACCAAATAGTTTCTCTGGTATGAGAAACTGAAAGTGTAAATAAGGACTAAAATACATAATAAGTAATGTGAAATAGGAAGAAAAGGGGCAAAGGGGAAGGAAGTGGGAGGGCTAGGGGAAAGGAAAGAAGGGTATGGAATTAATATGAGAAAATGGAAAAATAGGAACCAAATCTTTGTAAATAGGGAGGAATGGAGGGGTTGAAAGGAGGGCTGGGCAAGGGTGAAAAATAAGAACCAAGAGAGATTATGTAAAGGTGCAAATTTCCAACGATGAATGTCATTATATTGTATACCTAAAATGTACCAATGATTAGAATGAATAATTGGTAATACAAAATAGGAAGAAAATGTCCAAAGGGGTAGGAGTAGTGGGAGGGTTAGGGGAAAGGAAAGAAGGGAAAGGAAAAATGATGAGAAATGGAAAAAATGGAAATAAGTGTTTGTAAATAGGGAAGGGTGGAGGAGGTGAAGGGAGGGCTAGGAATGGGGAAAAAATAAGAACCAAGATGCATCATGTAAAGGTACAAGTTCCCAATGAGAAATGTAATTGTGTTGTATTCCTAAAATGTACCAATAAAAGAATTAAAAAAAAAAAAAAGAAATCAGACCCCCCCACACACACACAAATTTAAAGACCCAATCCAAAACTGCGCATCTGAAATGAATAGAAATGGGCTAGAGGAATGAGCAGACACTTCTCAGATGAAGAAATACAAACAATAAATTAATATATGAAAAAATGTTCAACATGACTGGTCATTTGAGAAATGCAAGTTAAAAAAACACTGAGATTCCATCTCACTCCAGAAAGAATGGCTGTCATCAAGAAATCAACCACTAATAAATGCTGGCAAGGCTATGGGGATAAAGGAACCCTTCTCTACTGTTGGAATGAGTGTAAATTGGTACAGCCAATATGGAAATCAGGATGGAGATTCCTCAAAAATCTAAAGCTAGAGGTTCCATTTGACCCAGCTATTGCCCTTTGATATTCCAAAAAGAGTTTAAAGCATCATACCACAGTGATATATCTACAACCATGTTTATAACAGCACAATTTGTAATAGCTAAATCTTGGAAACAGTCCAGATGTCCATCAACAGATGAATGGATAAAGAAGATGTGCTTTTCTTATACAATGGAGTACTACTCTGCCATAAATAAGGATAAACTTGAGACATTTAGGTAAATAAATGGCACCTTAAGACCATACTTTTAAGTGAAATAAATAGGATATATGTGTTTAAATGTGGCATTATTTCTCTGGTGTGAGAAACTGAAAGTGTAAAGGACAAAAATGGATGATAGATATTGGTAAGTAGGAAGAAAATATTCAGATGGGAAGGGGATCAAAGGAGAGGAAAGGGAAGAAAGGGAAAATGAAATAAGGAGAGGATAGAAGGAAAAAATGAAAACAAAGCTTTTGTAAATAGGGAGGGACAGAAAGGTTGAAGGGGGGGAAGGAAATGGGAGATAAAAGAAGAATCAAGATATATTATATACAGGTACAAATTCCTTATGATGAATGTGATCATTATATATATCAAGAGTACCAATAAAATTAATTTAATAAATAAGTAAGTAAGTAAATAAATAAATAAATAGGGTTAGAGATGTAGCTCAGCCTGAAGGCCCCAAGGACTTGAGTCAATCTCCAATACTGCAACAAGGCAAGAAGGAAGGAAGGGAGCAAGGGAGGGAGGGAGGAAGAGAGGGATAAACATTTTCCCAAACTGATTAAAAACAAAGGCATGGTTTCTAGAATTTCTATGAACTTCCAAACAGAAATAGAAGAAAATGAAATAATAAACAATGCAGCAGAAGACAAAAGAGCATAGAGCAAGTAGAAAAACAGAAAGTGCTTAACAAATGGTAGAGTTTATGCAAATATATCGGTAATTAGATTCAATGTAAATGTTCTAGCTGAAACACAAAAATGGCCACACTAGGATGTATGTATATCTTTATCTATGTCTACATTTTCTGTTTATAAGAGACATAATTTAAATATAAAAATATAGAAAGTTTAAAAATAAAAGAGTGAAAACAAGCTTGCCTAAGAAACAGGTGTTTTGTTAATAATAATTTTAATATCAAACTGTAGATTTTAATTCATAATGTATTTGCCCAAATACTTTCTAGGGCAAGAAGTACTTGCCAAAATTCACAAATAAAGACATGCATTTTATAAAAACAAAGGATAATTTCAATAGAAAAATATAACAATTGAAAATTTTATATGTCTTTAATAATAAGCAATACATTATAATAGGCAGACTTAAGAGAAACTGGTCAATTCTAATCATAATGAGTAGTTTCACTAACCCTTCTCAGAACTGAAAGGACAAGCAGAGTAAAATGAAAAAGCTATAGAAATTCTAGTGATATGAGCAGCAGAGTTGAAAGAATGGCACACAGAGAACACACGGAGCATATCCCACAGTGCAGCATATTCTGGACCATAAACAAAGTCTCAAACATTCTCTTAACACAAGACATTTATGCTAGAAAGAATTAACATTGAGAGAACTAGAAAACACTCATATGTTTGAAAACTGAAAAAATGTTTTGATCTGAATGACAATGGCAGTGTGGAATATTGCTAAAACTGTATTTTGAGAAAATTTATGGGGGGAGGGGCGGGAAGAAGAAAGGAAAGAGGTTGAAAACGAATGAGTTATACATCCATCTCAAGAATGTAGAAAAGCAACCAGGTGCACATACCTGTAATTCCAGCTGTTCAGGAGGCTGAAGCAGGAGGATCACAAGTTTGAGGCCAATCTGGGTAACTTAGTGAGACTGTCTCAAAATAAAATAAAAAGGGCTGGGGTGCAGCTTAGAGGTAGAGTAATTGCTTAGCATGCCTAAGGTCCTATATTCAATTTTCAGTGCCAAAATAAAAAAAGGAATTTAGAAAAGTAACAATAAATTAACCAAAAGTAGCACAAATGAAATATCAAAGAAAAGAGCAGAAAGTAACAAAATAAAAATTATACGTATTTATTTAAAAGATTAATAAAATCATTATAGTTCTGGCAAATCTGATCCAAAAACATAAAAAGAAACACAAGCCACATGTCTGGAATTAAAGAGAGGCCATTAATATAGATCCTACAGACACGAAAGATAAAGAGAGGGTAGACAATACATGCAACCATATGCCATTTAAGTTTGAAAACTTGGATGAACAGGTAAATTTCTAGGAAAGAATATACCAAAATTAAGAAAATACAAAAGCATCTTAATAACTGTGTAACTTTTAAATAATTCAATTCATAATTTGAAGCTTTCCCATTTAAAAAAAAGTGCTTCAGTACAGATGCCCAGATGGCTTCATCAGAGAATTCTACAGAACATTTAAGGAAGAAATAATATGAATTTTACAAGAACTTTTCCAGAGAATATAAAGCTCATGAGCAAGCATAAACATGGTACTTAAACCAAACAAGGGCATTATAAGGAAGACAAATTATAGGCCAATAAAAATAAGTGCAAAAATTCTTACACAATATATTATTCAACCAAGTGCAGCAATATTGGGAAAGATAATATATCGCAACCATGTGGATTTATTCCAGGAATGCAAAATTAGCTTAACATTTAACATTTATTGATATAATCTAACACAGCAACAGAACAAAGAAAATCATAAACTTCTTAATTGATGCAGAAAACATACTTGACAAAATTGAATGTCTATTTGTGATTTTAAAAAGAACACTTGGCAAACTAGCAATTGGAGAGAACTTAATCTGCTAAAAGGAGCTATAAAAACCTACAGCAAAATTATACTTAATGGTGAAATAGAAAGCTTGCCTTCTCTCATGTTAGGAATTCAACAAAGAAAGCTATTATTACCACTTCTATTTAATTATTACATAGGAGATCCTGGTAGGAACAGTGAAGAAAGAGAAAGAAAGATGTATGACAAGAATTACTAGTGAAGAAGTCAAACTGTTATTATTCTCAGATGATATGATTGCTTACATGAAAAATCCAAAGCAATCTGTAGGTTATAATTAATAAGCAGGCTTAGCAAAGTTGCTAAATACAAGGTCATTATACAAAAATCTATTTTATTTCTATGGTCTAACACTAAACAGAAAATAATTTTTACAAAGATATAATTTACCATAACACCACAGATATCATGGTAACTACAATAAAAGATTCACAAGATTCCTTCACAGGAAGCTACAAAACATTATCAAGTGGACACAGAAGACATGAACATGTATGTTCAAGGACTAGAGAAACTCTTATTATAAAGATTTGTGCATGAGCAGATTCAGTGAAATCCCAACCAAATCCTAACCAGATTCCTAAGGCATGCAACAAGCCGATTGTAAAATTTGTACAGAAATATAAAAGACCAAGAGTACCCAAGATATTCTTGAACAAAAATGGAGGAGACAAGGATGAACTTAATATACGGAGACCACTGCAGTTGTCCAGACAAGTTGACACTGCTGTAAGACAGAGGAAAAGACCAATGGAAAAGAACAGAGTGAGGAGATAGGAATACATGATGTACACTTAATTGGACAAAAATCAAAATGACAGACCTGAGGACAAAGAAATGTCTCAAATAAATAGCATCTGATCTATTGGACATCCACGTGGGAAAAATTATAAAATTTAACATGTGCATAATGACTCAGCAATTCCACTCATAAAACAGACCCCCCAAAAGTATACGCACACATGCAATGAGAAACTTGAACCGAATATGTCCCCAGTATCTACGTCAAATCTAGAAATCACCCAACATCTGTTACAGTGGGAGGAGAACATACACTGTGGCGTGTGCAATTGAATATGGCTCCATAACAATAATGAACAAATTACTACTACCAAGACAATGTGGCTGAATCTCAAAAACATGAGAAAAGCCACATACAAAAATGTACTGTATGATTACATTGCATAGAAATAGCCAAAGAAAAGGGGAGAAAAACTCAATGGCAGTAATGACATAGACTTAGGGGGGAAACTATAAAAACCAGAATCATACAGTGTGTGCTAGTGTATGAGCATGTGTGCGTGTGCATGTGTGTGTGTGTGCATATGTACAGGCATGTGTGTGTGTTGGAACAGATGCAGCTTTTTGACCAGGCTGCTGAGAGGTGGATTGTCCCCTTCCTCACTGCACCCAGCCCCAGTTTCCTGGGCAGTTTCTCACCCTGATTCTCAAATGGGGAGACTGGTCTTCCAGAGCTCTCCAGGTGTAAGAGGTTGTCCTGGGCTCTTTGAAGTGTTCCCACTCTGGGCATGTTTCCAAGGGGTAGCAGAGTAAAAAACACCTGTCCTTTTGTGACCTCACCTCCCCCAAGCACTTGATCCCTGAGCACTTCAAGATGCATAACTTCCCACTGGGGAAGGCAAAGAGCACAAAGGCCAGGAGCTTGGGTGAGGCCAGCATGTATACATCCTCCGGAGAATGTGTGCTGGAGAGGAAAACCTCACAGACACCCTCAAACTCCAAGTCTCAGTTTGGGCTCACTTACACATTTGTGTGGTTGACAACTTCTTCCAACAGGTCAACAGGAAGGGACTACAGCAGCCTGGCTGTACTGGGAAGTGGTGTTCAGATGTCAAAGGGCTGACAGCAAGGCAACAGTGAGCTTCTCCCTGGGCTAGCAGCTGCAGGGACCTGCTTCCAGCCCCAAGGAAGAGTAGGCTTTCCAGCTGCCCCCAGTGCCCCTATAACAAAAGCTGACAAGACTAAGGCAGCCCAGTGTGCATGCGCAAGACCAAATAACCAGGACAAGTCACAGCTGCAAAGCAGCAGGAGAGGTGCCCACTCTCCTTATTTGTCTCTGCCCACTTCTCAGAAACATTGTCAGTTACCTTGCCATTTACTTCCGTCCTGTAAATCGAGCCTTATGGTCACAAAAACCAAAAAAAGTTTTAATTTTTTTAAGTTATTAAATATTCAATTTATTAAAACTTTCATGTGTATTTATTGTAGGGTGTGATGAGAGAGTCAATAGACACTTTCAGGAATAAAAAAAAATCACAGTGGGATGAAATTCTGAGCAAAACTAGATGCCTAAAATGAACCTCAAGAGAAGATTTCTGACTTAGAGAAGTATATACTTATGGATTTTTGAATGGTTGATGGTGGGTATTGGAAATACTTTGGTATTTAGCTTCACAGAGTGACTAACAGTTTTATTTCAGAATGTCAACATTTAGAGCATACCACAAATTACATTCTTTGCAATTATTTACGTTTTAATTTTTTTTATTAAATATTGAATTCAAAATGTACAACTGGTCTGACAGCTTGTCAAAATTCTTTTTGACAAAATAAGAGCCCGGGATTTGGAACCACCCATTCCACCTGCCTCCATGAACTGCCTGCTCAAACTGAGCACTGACTGCATGCTCCTAGAGCAAGCTAGCTCTCATCTGATGAAGAAATGGGGATTCCAAGAACAAGGCAAATCCTGACAGCATCAAAATATGGCAAGGGTCCAGTGACCAACACAAAACAAGCTCTCAGGAGAAAGTGTCCCTGGCTGGGGCCCAGGCACCTCTTGAGGAGAGAGGTAGGTCAGGAGAATCAGGCTCCTGGGCAGGGAGGCACCTCAAGCCAGGAAGAGCAGAGCAGGAGAAGTGTGGATGCAAAAAGGAGTCTTTCGGGAAAGGTGGTAGAGCAGACAAGGAGTAGATCACCCAAGAAGCATTAAAAGACCAGAATGCAACCAAGCATGGCCTTGACCAGGGGCCTGACTGTGCAAATTGGATGCCTCTATAGAATTCTTATATCTCAGGAGAAATGTGTGCCAGCTGGGCACGTGATGGGGACACAGGAGGCAAGAAGAGGCACAAAGAGGCCAGATCTGAGAGGCCATTCCCTGGTCTGTCATGGAGTGGACATCTTGAGACCACTTGGAATCCAATCCCCCATCTTTCTGTGTCATCAACTCTGGGAAGATGGGAAGTGGCCAGTGCAAACATGCTCTCATCTCAAGCATCATGCCCTCATTCAGCATTAAGTGAGCATCTACAACATACAAGGTACTAAGACAGAGGGCCAATACAGTTTCCTCTTGGAGCAAAGCTTGCTATAAATTCAGGCCAGTGTACTTAATAAGGCTAATAAAGCATACAGCTTGAGAAGCTTCACATCACCCCACAGAACAGGGAAGATCAAAGACCACAAACCTTTCAAAGGAAGTAGCCAGCGGGTAAAAGAAGAGATGGCACTCCTCCAGCCCAGGCCCTCTAGGAGGCCCTCATTGGCCCTTCCCCAATTCACCATGCCTCATCTCTCTGCAGGAGCAACAATGGTATTTGATTAAGAAGGCATATCCCCACTTTGTAGTTCTCAGCTGCCACACCCAAAGATGACTCAGCCCATTTGTTCAACTTTAATCAAATTACAATGCACTTTTTTTCGAGAGTGAATAGTGCATCATTAGACCTTGGAACACATGCGACATGACTGTTCCCTAAGTTATGGGATTAACTCTGTCCTTCCCAGTTAGTGTCCAAGTCCTCCCCCTAAACCCGGGGCCCAGAAGCACCTGTGAGGCCACCTGACAAAATTCAGAGCCTTCCCTTTGTGGCTGTATCAGGCCCAGGTTCCCCCAAGAAAACATAGGCTGGGGACCGATGAGAGGTGTCAGGCCACATCCACTCCTCAGCAAAGGTAGCAGCTTCTCAACCCTGCAGCATGGGGACCTGAGGCCCGGGGCTCAGCTGAGCTCTGTAGGCTCCAAGGACAGGCTGGAACAGGGTCTGCCTGCCACGTCTCCCTTCCTGAAACTGGGGCTAGGCCTGCTGCAGATCCCTTGTGGTGCCCACGGAGACAGCAGCCCTGTACAGCTGGAAAAAAAAAAAGCCACACACTGTGAGATGCCTTTTCTCCAACTCAGGTTTCCTGCATGCCCTCCCCACCCCCGAACTCTGGCTACTGTTCAGAGCTCCCAAACACTCCAAGGATGGGGGAAGGCTGCCCAATTTTTGATTCAGTCGATTTGAATGGGGCTTAAATCAGGTTTTGTCTGGGTTTGTTTGTCTGTTTGTTTGTTTGTTTGTTTTGAGACAAGATCTTCCTGTGTTACCCAGCTTCTGGGCTCAAGCAATTCTCCCAAGTACCTGGGATTACAGGTATGCTACTGCACCCAGTTTAGGATCATGATTCAAACAAGGTGAGGCTGCCTGGCTGGATGCAAGAACACTGCCAAACACCCACCTGCTCCTAGCCAAGGCCTCACTGCCTGGTTTCTCCACTTCCTGAATGCCCCTTATACCTGACAGGTAGGGCTGGGGGCCGCATCAACCTGCCCCAAGGTTGCAATGTTAGGAATTAATATCCCTGCCCCCATTGCACCCTCAGACTCTACAGACCTGCCACAGCCCTGTCTCCTTTATGCAAGGAGCATATATTGAGTGCCTACTGTGTGCCAGGCCTTGCTAGGCTCTGGGAATAGGGCCAGTCACATGGCAGAGCTGGAGATCTGACCTACAGCTCTGCTGTCTAAGGAAAGTATAGGGGGAACCAGGCAGAATGATGAGTGTACCATCCGTTCTGTGGAAAGGAATTGGAGGAGCCCTTTGAGGAGCTAGGGAACAGGCAAGGTGGCCTGACCTAGCTGTGGAGGATGCATCTTGGCTCTCTGCCCCACCACTGGCTCCAGCTAATGCTAAGATTCACCCCAGCCCTGAGGAAAGCCTAGACCACTGTCCCCTAGCCAGCCCCTGGTGCCATCAGCTGCCACCTGGGCTGCGGCAGCCTCACCCCTGGAGACGGGGAAGGGGAACCCAAGAAGGTCAGCTGCCGGTACTCTCTGGGTAGGGTCCAGCCCCTCTACCCCGTGTACTCAGGTGGGCGCAGTCCCAGGCGTCTACTTGCTCCCCAAAGTGGCTCCGCCTGGAATGGTCACGGACAGTGCAGGCGGCTCCGGGTGCACCCAAGAGGCCGACGTCACAGAGGACGCCTGAGAAGACTGCAGGGGTCCCTGTCGCTCGCGGAAGTGACCGCGGGCCCTCAGGGCGCCGCCCCCGGCCCCGCCCCAAGAGTCCCCCGCGCCGCCCTTGGCGACACTGCGGCAGGCGGCGGGCGCGTTGCCATGGCGGCCGGGCGCGCGTAGCCGACGGTGCCCAGCACGGCCAGGCAGGCGCAGAGGCGGTGGCCAGCTGGGGAGGGAACCTGCAGGGGAGAGAACACGGGGGAGGGGACCCGCGAGGGCTGCGCGAACGCGGCTGGAGACCCAGCCTACCGCGCAGGTCCCTACCGAGAGCGAACATGCAGGCCATGGACCCTGCCGCCCCGGGCTTCTACGAGGAGGATGTCAAGGACCTGGACTTCTACGACTTTGAACCGCTCCCCACCCTCCCGGAAGACGAGGTGAGCTCTTAGCCCGCGGGACCCCCTCCGGCTCCCGAAGAGGGGTCCGAGGAGGAGCAGGGAATGATGGCAGCCTCAGGCCCCTGGCAGACCTTGGCTGTCAAGTGGTAGCCACAGGGGGGCCCTGTGCTAAGCTCCCCCAGGACTGCTGAATTGGCGCATAGAACAATAGTGGGGGCTGTCATAGCAGAAGTTGGTCCCCCCTCCCATGGGGTGGGGTCCTGTTGTGCAGATGAATGGGTGTCTGCCAATGCAGGGGACAGTGGAGGGCACTATGTACCTTCCCCGGTAGTTTATGTTCAGGAGCTGGAGGACTAGAGCTGAGGAGACCCCACTCTAGAGCTGAAGGTGCTCACTGACCTGGTCAGAATCTGAGGCAGCCCTCTCCCCTCCAAGGGGCAGAGAAGCAGGGCCCTACTTGGCCCACGGGCTGAGGCTTGGGGTCAAAGGCTGGGGCTTGGGGTCCATGACTGTGAACAAGTGTGAGGATATAGGGGTGTCCTGTCCGTTACCAAGAATAGGAGCCTTTGTGGAAAGCCTTCCAAGCTGGACCCCTGGATCCCTGTTGAGGAATCTAGCATTCTGCAGCCTGTTGGGGACACTGTGGTGCTGAAGATTCTTCACCAGCCCTTCTGGGCAGGCCTGGCCAACTGGTGGGTGAAATTCAACCAGAACCTTCCTGGGGCAGATACCCCATGGCTGCAGTCCCCAGGGCCTGACCCTTCTGTCAGCCCCCACCCATTTCCCTGAAGTAGCAGGCTCTGAAGGGACAAAGAGTCTTTGGCTGCTGCCCAGCCACCAAGAGGCCTCTGGGCAGTGCAGGGGGTAGCACTGCCTCCACCCCCAAGGTGGCCTGGATTTGGTGCAATTGAAGGCTGTTAGAGAGGAGAGGCCAGGAAATAAATAAACCTTTGGATCTGTCACTGGCTTTGATGGAAAAGAAAGGGTGCCCTCAGCCCACCCGGAAGACAGGAAACATTTCAATGTATCTACTAGAAGATTGCCTTCTAGTCACTATCAGAAGCAGATCTGAAAACATGGCTCTGCACACAGCAGGTTTTTTTATCAGCTGCTGAGCTTTGAGGGTCTCCCCTGTGTCTGGCACACCAAAGCAGTGGCCGAAACCACAGATAGCAGGTAGTGCCACAGTTTGAACCTAAGTCTCACATTCAGAGAGTGGTCTGTCTTTTCACCAGGCCCTATGCCTTCTGCTATAAGAATGTCCCCAGTGTCCCTCTAGGTTGGAGCTGCTTCCACAAGCACAAGTGCATGGAGAAGGGGTCTCCTTCTGTGATTGTCCCAAGGCTTCTAGGTGAATTGCAAATCTTATTATTTTAGTGGCATCCAGTGGAAAGTTCAGGTGGGCTTCTCACTTGGGGAGAGGACTCCATCTTTGCTCCTGTTCACAGGAGGGTCCCCAGGCCAGGCTTGAGCCAAGATTGAGCTTGATCTGAGAATACATCTCAGGTTCAGACTTTATGCTTCCTGCACATATTTGGCTTGGTTTATGTTGAAAGATTTTACTCTATACCTATCACAGATTTCTGTAGTTGGGCTGCATCTGCAAGCCATCCTGTGTAGGGTAGAGAAGAACGAGGCTTTGTTATCATCCTACTGGCAATGCTGGAGGAGTCGCCAGGAAGGGTCTGTGGCCCAGGCCAACAGCAGCTCCCAAGGAGGCAAGATGGGCACCAGATACTGGTCAAATCCTATGACTAGAACATAAGAATTCACTCCAGTGAGGTCAAGAGGTGGAAACCTACTGACTCTCCAAGAACCCTGGAATAACTCTTCTCTATTGTCAGAAAAAGTCCAAAAGGCTAGTGAAAGCATGAAAAGTTGTTTGACCTTATTATAATCCAGAGAATGCAAAATATGCCCAACAGTGAATACCTTGTCATGACCACCACAGGGTAGTAACAGAGGAAGTGGACAGGCATGTGCTGGCAAGACCTGCAGGTCCCACCAATCAGTGCTCTATTGCTGCTGTGGGAATATAAGTGGGAACAGCCTGATGGAAAACAGCTTAACATTCACTGCTGAGGCAGAGAGACTAGCACCCAGCATCACAGAAGTTTCACTTGGGTGAGCCCTGAAGACACAGGGTACACAAGTGGACCATGCATGTGTGAGAACCCATCAGCTGGAAACCACCCAGAGCTCTTGGTGAGCAGACTGGCACAGCTTGACTAGGGCCTGGAAGTTGTAACCACTCTGTGTCCCTGGCCACCTGGAGGTAGTACCACTGGGTTAGTACAAGCAGAGGGTTACAGATGCACAGTGGAGATGTTCTGCCCAGGCACTGAGCAAGATGGGTTTCCTGAAACAAGTATCATTCCCTGGAATTACATGGAATTTCAGCATCTGTGGACACATGATGTGGGATTAGGGGCAGAACAGTATGATCAGATGTGGGCAGGACCATGGCTACAGGAGAGACAGATACACATCAGATGGCTGTGGTCAGCAATGTCAGCACTGGCTGCCTGGTCAGGAGGCAGGTGGTGCCATTGGCTTCAGCCTTGTAGACCTGAGCAAGCTTGGAGATGAAGATGACGCTGTTTGGGTGCCAGATGGGGCATTTCCTGTCTCCTTCCCTGAGAGGCAAGAGCATTGTCACCCCCACCCCAAGCCCAACAAGTGGCTTCCCAGAACCTTCTGGGGATTGGCACTGGACTGAGCTTGCAGATTGAAGAGGAATGGAGCCCACAGCTGGGAACATCCTATGAAGAAGGGGTTATTCTCAGTGTGCCCTTGAGGGGTCCTTATGACCTGTACCCAAATGGACAGAAGGCAGCCTGAACCCAGGAGAGCTTCACAGAGAGGGACAGCCACGAACAGGTGCACCAACAGGGGACACTGTTCAGAGCTCCCCATGGCTGGGGATTTGGCAGCTCAAGGGCCTGGGGATTTGCTTGCACATGCCCCTAGAATGACTTCAGTTTTGTGTTGGTAGGTCTTCTTAGGACATGCCACAGCTGAAAAGTTAACTGGTTATGAGAAGTTTTTGAAATGTGCACAATGACCTTCGGTCCCCTGCATCCCCAGATCAAAGTCTCTCAGAGTGGGCAGGTTCTTCATTGCACAGAAGCCCTTACGTGGGCTTCTGCAGTAGCCAGATAAGGGTCTCACCCTCTGGGGCCCAGGAATGAGCTGAAGTGCCACTGCTTTGGAAAGCAGCCCACCCCAAGGGTCTCATCCATTTATCTTCCCGTATCCCCCCAATTTCGAATTGCACCCACACAATTGCCTGCCCTTCAGGGAACATGGCTTGGATGGCCCTGGGCAGCACCCAGGCAGCACCACGCTGGGGAGGTGTAGGGGCAGGCTGGCTTGTGAAGGACCCTCTCACCCACCCAAGGAGCTGGGGCTGTACCCAGCAGATGGAGCCACCCAAAGCTGGCTGGCAATGCAAGGTCAGGCTGTGCTGGAAAGAGCTGGTAGGGGCTGCAGTGTAGGGAGTCGCGATGCTGTGGTCTGTGTGGGGCCCTTGTATCTGCTGGGTGTATGGGGGCCCCAAGCAGATGGGCCTCTGCTAAAGGCAAAGCTGCTTTACTACTCCCAGCATATCACCTCCCTCCAAAATGTCTGCTGTGGTCCATTAAGCCCATGGAGCCCACTTGGGCTGCCCACAAGCAGGCTGAAACTGGACTAGCTAAGAACCACAGGTCCCTGGGGGGCCTCTTCTGTGAACAAGAACAAACCTACAGGGTGGGTTTCAGTCCATGGGGTTGGCTGTGAGGTGTCTGCTAGAATTGGGGGAGGGGAATGGACTAAACCTGAGCAGCTGGCCAGCACTGCCCACATCCCTCCTGGTCTCTCATCCTTGTCCTTGGCAACTTAGCCAAAGCTCATCCCACACTCCCACCTGCCCTAGTTCAGCTTCCATGGATTTTGGCAAGGGAGAAACATTCCTCACACCTGGATCAGAGCAGGTAGGTAGCAGGGGTAGCTGTAGACTCCAGAGGGCAGGTGACCATGAGATGCAATGTTCAGACTTGGGGTCCTCAGTGACTGGCAAGGGGAACCAACAGGGTGCCTTGGGCTGGATGCCACCTGGGGAAAGCAGATGTCAGGGTACTGACGTGGTCCCATCATTGAGAAGGCTTTAGCCATGGCCAGAAGCAATGACTCTGGTAGCCCCCTACAATTCACCCCAGAGTAACCCAGAGAATCCCCAGGGCTTCTGCTTCTCCTCATTTAGACCTCCCACCATAGGTGCTGGGGCCTGTAGGTGTCTAGCTGTCCTGAGGACTGGCTGGGGCTCCCAACTCTCAGGGATAACTTCCTCCTGGGCCTGAGCAGGAGGTGGTGCTATGGGCCACAGGCTGGCCTGATGGCAGCACACTCTGACACTGGTGGCGAGCAGGCAGGCCTGCCGGCCAATGTGAGCAGCAGCCAGCAGAGTATTGGCAGGCCCTGGGACTGGCTCAGACTCACATTGTGGGCCTGCTTCCTTCCTTTCTGAATGTCACAGACATGTGAGGTCTGCAAGGGTTTACCTCACTTAGTGTGTGCCTGTGTTTGCTTGCATGACCTTGGTAAGCACATGTGCATGCATATGTGTATGCACTGTGCTGTGCCCTTTTGTATAGGTGCATGTATGAAGACATGTGTGCACAGCCACATGTGTGTGTGCAGGTGTGGTGCATGTGAATGTATTTGTGTGCATCTCTTTGGTCAGGTCTCATAGGCACTGCTGGCATCTCAAGCTCCCCTGAGTCCTGAGTGGCCCTGGGTGGCACATAGAGGGTACAGGACTGAGCTCACATCACAAAGACCTTTATCAGTCAGACAAGCCTAGGGGCACAGCAGGAAGCTTCCCACCACAGAAAGAGCTGGAAGGCTGTGGAAGTGACATCACTGGGCCCCTCCCTGGACTCTAAGAGGGAAGTAGACAGCTGGCTATGCTGGTCACTTGGGAAGCAGCAGACCCAGAGCCCCAGCCAAGTTCCACACTGGGGATGATGGTTCTGTTTGTTGGTTGGCTGGTTGGTTGGTTTAAGCCCTTTATCCTCTCACCCGTGCTTTTGAGCATCCTTTGCAATACCAACTAAAGGTGGACCTGGCCACTTGGCTGTCCTGGGCAAGGCTCAAGGCTGGAGGAGAAGGTAGGGCGCCCTGCCCCTTCTCCATGCCCCACTCATCCTGTTCCCACTTCTCTGAGGGATGTCCAGATCCTTTGTTGACCCGAGCCCCAGCCCACCTCCCTCAGAACCTCCCACCCCCTCCTGTAAGAGAAGCAGTGCACAAGCACAGTAAGGGAGTGCAGGAACAGTAGATCAAGGGAGGGCTTCAGGGAGTCTGATGTGTGTGTGAGTCTGAGTCCATATGTACACATGCTAGCAACTGTGTTTGTGCTTGTGAGTGTGGATGTGTGTAACAGTTACATCTGTGCACATGAGGGTGTGTGCTAGGTGTGAATGTAGGAGAGTGCATTGTAGAAGTATGTGTGTATGAGTGCATGCACATGTGTGAGAGAGTGTGGTAATATTGTGTGTGAGTGTGGTTCATGTAGTATCATATGAATGTGTGTGACAGGGTATGGGCATATGTTTACGGTTGTACATGCAGAAATAAGTGAAAGGATCTGTGTGCTTGTGATGTGTGCTTGTGTATATAAGAATGGTTGTTGCCAGATGGGGTGGTGCATGCCTGTAATCCCAGCACTTGGGAGGCTGAGGCAAGAAGATTGCTGTGAGTCTGAGGATTGCATAGTAAATCCAAGGCTAGCCTGAACTACATAGTGAGACCCTGTCTCAAAAAAACAAAACAGAAAAGAATGGTTGTTGCTCTTGTTGTGTGACTGTGTGTACATGTGTGAGGATGTGAAAATGTGCAGGCACATTGGGAATGTGTGTGTGCCTGTGGGTGAGAGTCTTAGTACATACATATGTGCACATGTGAAAGAGTATATGTTGACATGTCACTGAGAGCGTACATGTATAGAGGGTGTGTATGTTTCTCTGTGTGCACGTGTGCAAATAGGAACATGGCAAATGGGTCCATATATATCTGAATTGCATGTGTTGTATAGGCACATATGCACATGTGTGCGGGTATGCCTCTGTTACGTGGGTGCACTGTGGGTGTTGATATTGGCCTTCATGCTCACAGCTAAGCTCTCACAGAGTCACAGAGCCCATCTGGGTGTTTGTGGTGAGCAGTCAGGCTCAGAAGGAACCACCATTGACTGCACTCCATGTGAGCTGCCTGTAGTTAGTGCCTGGGCAGCTTCACAACCATGTGATTCACGTGTAATTAGGTGGCATGTGATTATGTCTTAGGCTTATGCCACATTAGCCAATTGAAGGATTCCTGTGCACAGATACATGTTCTATAGGCATTGACTCTGTCTCCACAGGTGCCTATGACTTATATGTTCACAGCCTCAGCATCCTGGCTGAGCTGTGAACCTGTGGGGTCAGGGGTATCCCTGAGCTGGTGGGTAGCTAGGCACAAGTTCTCAGGCTCCAGCCAACTTCCAGGGAGGATGGCCTCTTATCCCCAGGCTACATGAACAGACACCTGCTCTGGGCAGCACACTGTTGTTTCACCAAATGCTCCGTGGCTCTGACATCCAGGGAGCAGCAGGATGACGGGTTTTAAAAGACCTGCCTAAAAACTCTTTTCCTGACCCATAAGATTGCTCACCCAGAGATTCAGTCTCGGTGCGGGGTGCAGGGCTCTGCCGAAGGGAGGCCCCTCAGTGGGCTTACAATGAGGTGTATTTTGGCAGGAGAACGTGACCCTGGCTGACATCCTCTCCCTGCGGGACAGTGGCCTCAGCGAGCAGGAGGCCTGGGCAGTGTGCCTGGAGTGCAGCCTGTCCATGCGGAGCGTTGCCCACTCTGCCATCTTCCAGACCCTGTGCATCACACCTGATACTCTGGCCTTCAACACCAGCGGAAATGTGTGCTTCATGGAACAGCTCAGTGGTGAGGCCCAACGGGTGGTGCAGCTAGGGTGGAAGGCACCTGTCAGGCAACTGAGTGGACACAGGGCACCTGCCAGGGCCCAGGTTTCCTTGGAGCCTGATGGTACCCTCAACCCGAAGTATAATGGAGGAAAAGAGGCAGCCCAGACATTGAGCTGGGCTAGCCAGGTGTCTCACATTCTCCAAGGCTGCCACACATGCCCTCAGAGGACCAGGAAGGGGCTTGGCTGGTGCAGGCACTAACTCTAACCCTAACTCTAACCCTAAGGGAGATCTTGGCTCCTTGGCTCCCCTACTTGCCTTCAGTGAACCACAGGTGAAACTTACCTGGCCCCAGTGGGCTAGCCACTTCCCTCTCTGGAGACCCTGAACTGACAGACATGATTTTCAATACCATTTGAGAACTAAATCCTTCAGTTCTCCTTCTTTGAGATGCCAGACAATATATTTTTCTCCTTCCCTTTGAAATCAATTTCCCACATTTACAATTAAGGCACCATTTCTCTTTTTAACTGCTGACTCTTGAGATGCTTAAAACCATCCTCTGGGATGCCTGGTCCAAAGGAAGGGGTTAGAAGGAAAGGACTTGACTTTGAGGAACTGGGTCGTCCTTCCTAGCCCTTCCTATAAGATCCGAGGAGCTGAGCTGTAGTTGGTACTTTGCTGTCTTCACTGATGCTTCGTAGATGCGATCAAAACACCTTCTTTTTTCTTCCCCAAGATGACCCTGAGGGTGCCTTTGTCCCTCCAGAGTTTGACCTGACTGGGAACACCTTTGAGGTAAGAGCAGGGGAAAGCAATTCACCAATCCCCTCCCTCTTCTCCTGTACCTTTGCGGTTACCTGCTAACCTTGGTTGCTGCAGTGTGTGGCCTCTGAGGGTGCTGGACTATCCCTAGTGGGGGCTGTCCTTGAGGCTCCCACCTTTGTCCTTGGTGGCAGCTTGAGAACAGCTCTGTGTGTGGGAGAAGTGGCCCTGGACACTGAATATAATTTCATTCAGGCTGTTGCACTATCACATCATATGGCCTCTGAAACCTCACTGTCGGCTCAGGAGAGAAGGAAAGTGCAAAAAGGCAAATGACATCTCAGTATTGTTACGAAAATGGTTCTGAGCCCTTCAACCACAATTTAGGGAAAGCTGCCTCCAGATACCCTCTAATGAAAAAGAATTTCTCAGTTTTAATGTGGTCATATCAATTAATGCTTCTTTTGTTAGTGTAGATTGTTATTGTACCCTATTGAAGTATAGTCTATTAACAGACTTCCCCAGCTCAAGGTCTAACAGATACTCACTGATACTTGCCACCAAGAATTTCAAAGTTCTATTCTTTATACTTAATTCACCTGAAGCT
The DNA here is from genome assembly GCF_053883595.1 of Heterocephalus glaber. Lineage (NCBI taxonomy): Eukaryota > Metazoa > Chordata > Mammalia > Rodentia > Bathyergidae > Heterocephalus > Heterocephalus glaber. Next base: position 51,582,401 of record NW_028258320.1, on the reverse strand, counting down.
GATTTTTCCTAGATTTATTAAAGTGTAACTGCCAAACAAAATTTATCCATTTACAGAGTACAGTGTGATATTCAGATATATGTACACATTATGAAATGACTAAATCAGTTAACATATGACACCCATTTTTTTATCTAGTGTAAAATAAGGATCACTTTCATCCTTCTCTGTGTTGATGGCCATCTTTCCTGGCTCTGCTTATTGGCTAGCCCCAGCACATGCTACCTCTCCTGTATTCACAGGCTGAACAGAAATGAGAAGCTTCTAGATCTCCATCCTGCTCTATCCCTTGGTCCCTCATCCAGCCGAGTTCTACAACAGTGTTCTTTTAATCACTCATTCCTGGCAAGGTCTGCCACTTGCACAAGTGACCTGACTATTCTCAACCCTTTATTCCATATATGTTTTAGAATCAATTCATTACATTCCATGCAAAGCTCTGTTAGCATCTTGTCTGGAACGGCACCAATTTATAGATCAATTTGGGGAGAATTCACATCTTTATAACATATGAACTTCTTCTGTATAAATACTTGATACTTCCTCACTTATTGTGTTCCTCTTAGTCCCACTTTAAATTTTTTACCATGTCTGGGATATCTTTTTTATTAATTTTATTGGTACATTTTAGGTATACAGTATAATGAAATTCATCTTTGGAAATTTGCACCTTTACATAATCTATCTTGGTTCTTATTTTTTCCCCATTCCCCTACCCTCCCTTCAACCCCTCCATCCCTCCCTATTTACAAAGACTTTGTTTCCATTTGGGGGGATATCTTTTATTAGATTTATTCTGGGGAATTTATTATTTATCTATTATTTATTCCATTCTAAAATCAATGATCTTTTTTATTAGTTTTCTGCTTGTTTGTTGCTAGTTTACAGAAATGCAATTTATGTTAATATCTTAATTTTATATCCAACCATCTTGTAAAGTCTTGTTATTTCTAATAACTTATAGATTCTTTTGATTTTTCTCTTTAACTAACTCAATCATTGACCAAAAAAACCAACAGTGGTGATCCCTCAGGCTTCTCTTGTGCCAGGAGCAGCACTGAGCCTCAGGATGGAACTGCAGTATATCCATCCTGTCCAGGGCACTGGTCCCCTCCTCATCCCCATTCTAACAGTGTGTTTTCACCTTTCACCAGCCAGGATGGCATTTTACTTGGCCACAAGTTCCCTTCTATGCTGAATTCACCAAAGTTATTCATGTATGTGTATTTCATCTTTATGAAATGTTCTTTCTGCATCTCTTCAAATGATCATATAATTTTATCTTCATTAAGATTTTAATGTTTATATATTTATTTTCTGGTATTAAATCACCCTTTTATACTTAGAAAATCCTAGGTTGACCAAGTGTCTTATCTTTCCTATTAACTGCTAAATTTGACCTAAGGTTGCTTGGTGTGGATTTTCCCATATTTTTCATGAGTGGTTAGTAATTTTCCATTCTCCTGCTGTTTCTGACTGGCATTGACATGAGGATTATCCCAATCTTGTCTGAGCACCCTCTCTCTTTTTGTTCTTTTTGTGTAAGAATGGGATGATCTATGCCTTGAAAGTCTGGCAAAACTCACTGATGATGCCATCTGTTTGCTTTGCAAAAAGATTTCTAATGACTTTCAAATTTTACTGGTTACAAGACTAACCTGTTTTCTACTTCATATTGAGTCAGCTTTTTGGCAAACTACAGCAGATAAAAACAGGTACATTAAAAGGGCTGGCTGCAAAGGCTATCCTTTCCCCTGCCATAGTTTCTGTAGGTTGCCCCCTTTCCTTGCACTGACCATTAATTTGCACTTTCTTTCCTTTCACTTATCAGTCTTACCAGGGGTTATTTTGTTCCATCTTTTTCAGAGACCCCTCTATGCATCATGTGGTGTCTCCTGGCATGTCTGTATATTCTTTCCCATTGATTCTTGTTTCTTATTATTTCTGTACTTTCTTTGAGTATAGGGTTGTTTCCTTTTCTAACTTGAGTTACAGATTCAGATCATTAATTTTTAGATTCTCTTCCTTTCTAATAACATTGTCAATACTGTAGGCTATGAATTTCCCTCAACACATGAGTTTTGCTACACCTTGTGAACTTTGCCACATAGTGTTTGGTTCTAAATATTTTTTTTTATTGCCCCTGAGATTTCTTCCTTAGCCCTGTAATGGGTTGGCATTTTCTTACTTTGTGTGTGTTGGGGGGTGGATATTGGGAAACCCATGAGCAACTACCACTGAGCCACATCCCCAATTCCCTTTTTTTGAAACAGTGTTGCTAAATTGCCCAGGTGGAACTTGAACTTGTGGTCCTCCTGCCTTGGCCTTCCTCAGTGCTGGGATTACAGGCACATGCTCCCATGTCTGGCTGGTTTTGTTACTTTTTAGTGAGATATTCACATATCACAAGCATGCCCCATAAGCAGCATCCAGCTGGAGTCAGAATGTGACCAGCACCCAGCACCCCCAAGGGCAACATCCAGACAACACAGAACAGAGATCAGGGCTTATCCTGTTTTTGTGCTTTCTGTGGTTAGACTCGAACAAAGCTGACCCTAGCTGGCTCCTTCTGCCCAGTCTTTGTGTAAAGTCTATCATGCGAGTGTGGTCACGTGAGCATTCATTCCCAATAATTGTTCTTGTTTCTGAACACGCTATGACTTTTTGTTTGTCTTTTTTTCTTTTCTTTTCTTTTCTTTTTTTGGTTCTGAGGATCGAACTCAGATCCTTGCGCTTGTGTAGCAGGCGGCGAAACCACTGAGCTAAATCCCCGGCCTGTTTGTCTTTGTTTTTGTAACTTCTGACTCTGTCAAACTGTGAGTGAAAAATGCTGTCTGTGCACCTGTTGTTTGCAGTTTGTTAAGGTTTTCTTTGTTTTGAAATTTGTGTTCTCGATAGGGATTCAGGTTTCTCTGTATGACTCCAACAACTTATTGGGTTGTTTGTATCTTCTATAGCATTTTATTTCATTTTATTGCCCATTTACCTACTAACCGACAAGGTAAGTGCATTGAAAGTTAAGGGCTCTCCTGGTGGGTGGATGCTGTTCTTCCTGTAGAGGGCACTGTGTTCCTTCATTTGCAGAGGAGCCCAGCCCAGAAGGAGCCACTGAACTCTAGGCACCTAAATTCCATGGGGAGAGACTTTCTTGGGAGGCCTGTGCAACGACAAGTGGTCCAGATACAGGATGCAGTGGTGTCAACAGCAGGGATGGATGTAGGAGGCTGATGGGTATGTGATAGGGGAAGAGATCCTATCTTCATGTCTCAGAATAATCCAACAATGTGGCTTTCTGTTCTCCGAGTTGCCTCAGTTCCCAGGGCAACAGGTGATTTTCCTGCCTAACAGCAGACCAAAAGGGTCTGTTGTACCTTACTCTTGTGGAAAGGCCTTCTGGGTGTGCCAAGGCATGTTCTCACTTCTACATGGGGCCACACATCCCCTGCCAGTCCATGGTGCCTAGGGTTTCTGATCTTAGCTTTACTCTGGGGACCTTCGCTGGGGCTGCCAGGACCCCTGAGCAATTTAACTATTGCATGTGTTGACCCCCAGAATACTGGCTCAAGTGAGCCTCCATGTCTAGGAGAGTCCTGTCACACAGCTCAGGTGCATATTCCTACCTGGACTCAGGGCACCAACACCCCGCTCACCTTCCTAGTGCTATTGTGTGCCCGGGAAAGTCTGGCAGGATCACCCTCTGTGGTGGACACATGATGCCCTGGTCTGGCCTCCTGGGTCTCTGTTAAGGTGGTTGTCAGTTGCATTCAGGCTGAGCTCAACCCTTGCTGACTCAAGAGCCCCTCCTCCTGACCATTACACCAAACCCCACTGCACTGATGGACAATGCATTTTCATGCAGTCCAGAACCTCCTTTGTGCTGGCCCAGGTATTCCAGGTACCACAGGGCCTCCCTCACCCCCCGCCCTTGGGCCATCTCTCTTCCTGCTACTGAGACTGACTCCTCCACTCCCCACATCTCCAGGACATGTTACAGCAAGTCTTCCCAGAATCATGTCTGTACACCTCACTCCTTGCTCAGGAGACTCCAGAGGCTGCCTAGATCCCAAAAGTTAAAAATGGGCCAGCCTCCAGCCCACACAGGACCCTATCTTGCCCTCATTGCCATGAGCACATGTGGGCTCATGAGGGACCAATTAGGACAGCTCAGGGCTGACACATGTTGTTCACTTGTTCACATGTCAGCAGTACACAGGTGTGCACTCGACAAGGATCAGAGCCATAGGCCAGATGGGGTCCTGCTGCACGGAGGCCACAGTCCACACAGGGGGCCATCTTTGATGGGAGACCAATGGGCTAGGCAAAAGTACTGGGCCTGAGAGTAGGGCTGCAAGGAAATGACAAGTGTCTTTATTTCCATCAAGGGGCCCGGAAGCCACTGTGAGCAAGTGAGTCTAGGCTGGAACTGAAGGCTGGGTGGGTCACCAGGTGAGGACAGAGGACCTTGCAAGACATGGAGGGGTTGTGAGTGAGAAGAGTGCCAGTATAGAGTGGGTGGCCGAGAGCAGGCTGTGGGCTCCTCCTCTCCCCATTTCCTGCTGCCCGTCAAAGATGCTGTACCCATTGCTGTCTCTGTCATTTTAAATTGACACCACCGAGGACTACCATAGGGCCCACAGACATTCTGTGGCTTGGCTGTGTCCTCACAGCATGTGAGGGGAAGTTGGGGTGGGTCAGTGTTCATCTGTGAGAAGTAGGAGTGACCCAGGGTCTGCCCATATGAGTGTGAGAAGAATGGAAAGATTCAGGAGGCTAAGGTAGGACCCTGAACAGAGTGAGGAGGAGAAGGAAGAATTACATCTGTCAATGTTCTGTGGACCTGGAACCTAAGAGTAGAGAAGACATCTGAGGCCAGTTGAACACAAGATACATCCCCAAATAAGTGCTTTCTTTTGTGTCAGTAATTACCAGTTAGAAATGAAACTTAAACAGTCCATTTATAATAGCCAAAAAACCCACAGGAATTCCAGGAGTCAATACAATAGGTAGAATTTTTAAAACAGGAAAACAAGCCAAAAGCAAATAATTCTACATAGCAAACTTGCATCAAGACATTGCATTTTGACCTGTAAATATGTAGTTATTTGTAAAAAATAAAAACAAACAAAAAAGACAGACCCTGTCTCTATAATAGAGATTTTATTTTGTAAAAAAGTTCATCCAAGGGCCAAGGATTTAGCTCAGTGGTTCCACCACCTGCCTCGCAAGCGCAAGGTCCTGAGTTTGATTCCCAGTACCCACCCCTAAAAAAAGTTGGTCCTTTAGAAATTAATATTAAAAAATCACTGCAGTTACAAAATATGAGCCTTTTTTTTTTTTGGTACCGGGGATAGAACTTGGGACCTTGCACTTGCAAGGCAGACGGCAGAACTACTGAGCTAAATCCCTGGCCCCAATATGAGCCATTTTTGTAAAAGGCAAAAAATTTATATGGTCTGAAGAAAAACCAGAGTATCAGCCATTTTTGTTTTATGAAACAAGAGAGGCACG